>NC_064645.1:399433261-399736291 GCF_023864345.2 Schistocerca serialis cubense
CACCTATCATACAATAATCTCCGGATCCTAGTTGTTAGAGTGTACAGCCACCCTGAAAACTGACAGTAACACACAGAGATATTGTAGAATAGGTTATTGAAAACTGATTAAAAGTCAGGATAAATTATTAGTATTTATGGATCTAGGGATTGCCATCGATAACGTTGAGTGAAATAAGATGACCTCTCTCCTTACAGGGTTAAGGCTGAAGTGCGGAGACAAAATTAATAGTTCGTACATCCACTGGTGTATTCACCACATAGTTTCGGTGTTGATTAGTTGCTGTATTTTGCTGACTAGTTTGAACACTTGCAACTAGACACGTCAGAGGGCAATTTTAAACTAAAACACCAGTAAAATACCAGAAGTAACAAATAATGATCATTCATTAAAATCCACTCTAAGACAAAATAACGACTCACCACCAAGGATTATCCGAACGGGACTGACATCGGTAGACATGATGTGCATGTACTAACAAACAAATAATTTCAGAAAAATTGGTTGATTTATTCAACGGAAAGAGCTTCATAAATTGAACAAGTAAATAATGATTTGGTCCACCAATGGCTCATATGGAAACAGTTATTCGGCTTGGCATTGATTGAAAGACTTGTTGGATATCCTCCTGAGTGACATCGTGCCATATTCTGCCCAACTGGCGCGTTACATCTTTGTTTTTGGGATGTATGCCAGGGTACAGTCAGGCTGGTATCCCCCCGCTGTCCTTGGTGTTTCCAAGAACGTTTTCACTGGCCATTGGGGCTCAATGGAAGCGGAACTCATCAGGAAGACAATTATACTCCAGAGTCTCTACTGCCAGGTTTCGAGCTTACCAGTGTTCCCTGCGCTCCGTGATCACTACAGGAGGCCTGAAGAAAGAATGAACACATTTTGGCGCATCGGATCACTTTCGAATTTTTTGAATGGTTTTGACAGGTTTCTAGTATTTCCGTCCTGTATAACAGAGGAAAAGTTGCGGTTGCATTCCACAGTGCATCATCTACCACGACTCTGCGCGTCAGTAGCTGAACGATACAAAGATTACATGCGCGTCTTAAGACATCCAAAGACAAGACGTTACCAATAAAATTACAGTGATCACCCAGAACATTAAGACGCCGACCTACTACCGATATAAACCCATCCAAGCGATAGCAACCACACCTGGCGATGACTGACTGGTGGTCAGCCACACGCATGAGCAACCTGTCCATGTACAGAACGGAAGGTGAACAGTTTATATGATTTTGACCGAGGACAGACTGTGATGGTCTGGAGCCGCGGTACGAGCATTTTGGAAACTGCAAGACATGTCGGGTGTTCGATGACTGCTGTGGTGAGTGTCTTAAACACGTGACGAAACCATGATGAAGCCACGTCGTGGGCTTGGGCGGCCACACATAGTTACAGCTGTCGGACGTCGGAGGCCGGGCAGACTGGTAAAACAGGACAGGCGGCGAACAGTGGTGAAACTGGTATCAGAATTTACTGGTCGGCAGAGCACAAGTATGTCTGAACACACAGTGGACCGAACACTCTTAACGAAGGATCTCTACAGCCGAAAAAACACACGTGTTACAACGTTACACCATGACTGAAATGAGTACCCGACCATCGGCGCCGGATGTTGGCGCAGAGGCAGAGCGTTGCATGGTCCGATGAATTCCGATACCTTCTTCGTAATGCCAATGGGAGGACACAAGTTAGTCGTCCTCAAGCGGAACTCCTCCTTGACACCTGTACTGCGGGATGGAGACAAGCTGGCGGTGACCCCATTTGTATTTTTGGACAACATGGTTTTGGAGATGAAGCAGCGATTAGTATGATTAATCAATTATTCAAAAACAGTCTTAATCACATTTATCATTATTATACCACCAACCGGTTTCAACCCGACGTACGGGTCATCATCTGGGCGTTTACACCACTCGTCGACTGCTGGTGGTGTCACTCCTGTCTACAGGAGTTTCCTGCCGTTATGTAGACAGGAGTGACATCACCAGCAGTCGACCAATGGTGTAGACGCCCTGAAGATGACCCCTACGTCGTGTTGAAACCGGTTGGCGGTATAATAATAATAAATGCGATTAACACTGTTTTTGAATAATTGACTCCATTATGCTCTGGGGAACATTCACTATGCATCCACGGGCCCAAATGAGCTCGTGTACGGCACCATTACAGACAAGGAGGGTCGTACACTGGTTGCAGACCACGAATATCCCTTCATGACGATCATGTTTCCCGACGGCAGTGGCAGTTTTCAGCAAGGTAATGCGTCACATCACAAGGCCCGGAGTGTGACGGAATGATTCGATGGAAAATTTCCAATTGATGTGATGACCTCCAACCCGCTACTTCTGAACTAGATCGGACACGTCTGGGATGCGATTGAATATGGCGCCAGAGCTCATCGCCTTCCTCCCAGGAATTTACGGGAATCAGGTGACTTGTGTGTGCAGGTGTGGTGCCAACTCCCTCCAGCGACCTACCAAGGCCTCATTACACCTGTGCCACGACGCGTTGCCACTGTTATGCGTGCCAAAGGTAGACATACAGGGCTACCAGGCAAGTAATCATAATGTTCTGGCTGGTCAGTGCATATACAGACACCTGACATTACCTCTCGGGCTCTTCGGCCAGAATTTGGAAAGTGATATTTGTAAGTGACCAAAATTAGTCTGAAAAGTTCTCTACCTATGTTACAAAATAAAGTAGAAAAGAACATAAGTTGAAACAATCTCTTAAACACTCGACGAGCATAAAAAGTGACATCTTTTATAGTAAAGGTAAACGATTGAGCCGGCCGCTGTGGTCGAGCGGTTATAATCACTTCAGTCCGGACCGCGCTGCTGCTACGGTCGCAGGTTCGAATCCTGTTTCGGGCGATGTGTGTGATGTCCTTAGTTAGTTAGGTTTAAGTAGTTCTAAGTCTAGGGGACTGATGTCCTCAGATGCTAAGTCCCATAGTGTTTAGAGCCATTTTAACCACAAATGAATTACATTGTCATGCACAGGAGCACAAACAGAACAATAAACATTATTGTGCACTAGACAGAAATAAAGAAGACGTATAATTCAGTGTAATATGCAGATGATGACAGGAAGTGCAAAACAACTAAGCAGGAATGACTAGATGGAAAACGTAAGGATGTAGTGGTATATATCACTAGGGGTAAGATAAATACACGATCAATGAGACTGCAGCGCTAAATTTCCTTAGATAACGTTTGAGTCGTCCAGCGGGTGTCAGCACTCTCAACCGATACTAAGTAGATCGTCCTGCTGCACATAAAATTGGAAACTGTCGTTCTGGACAGCCAAACTTGTAAAAATGAACGCACCGTGACCCCATTTATGCCACTTCCTGAGGTGTTTCACGTCAGTTCTCAGTGGCGGTGTGTCTGAAATTTTTTCCTTAGCGACCAATAACATGATAGTGTGATTTCAGTGTTTGATGTCGCAGTTCTGACCTCCATCACAGAGGCGTCAAATGAGGGGGAGAATTAAGATTAAGAGGGGATGTGACAACCTCTCTAACATGTGACAACCTGTGACTCTTGAAGTTTTCCCGGCGTATCGAATATTCCACAAGATTTCGGGATTGCAGCCGGATCTCATCGACTTCTTTCCACGATATTTCGGCTGACAACCTTACAGCAATCTTCAGGCGAGTGTTTGACACTGGAGATTGCTAGTGCAAGTCGCTCTATTTATACGTAAAAGTGCCACAGGCGCGCATGCGCAAGTTACTTGTCGCTCGACGTGTCAGAAGCCATAAAAAGTTTTCTTTTGCTTGAAATTAAAGAAATCAACGGGTCCCAGGCCTTATTCAATAAAAAGCCGCCATCACGATTAATGAGATTATCCGCTAAACGTATTTCCACGGATTCCTTCACAACTGAATCCCAGAAGGATCTCGATGGGGCCAAGATTTTCGTGGCCGAATAATCCATAGTATGTCCTGTGGAAATACAATGTTCGGCTATAGCCGACTTACTTGGCTGTAAAAGGCGAGTGTGGCGCTCATATTCAACGCAGCGGTCGTGTACTGTGCGTGTGGTTTGACCAATGTAGGCTTTCCCACACTCGCAAGGTATTTTATAAATTCCAGCCTTCCGTAATCCCAGGTCATCCTTGGCTGAGCCCAGAAGAGCACGAGTCTTTGTAGGTGGCCGGAAGTTGGATGAGTTACGAAACAAACGTGTTAGATTGTTAAGTGCTTTATGTTTCTTACTGAAATGCCGGGATAATGGCCTTGTTCCAAAGTTTGCCAGAGTGACACATTTTATTAAGACGGCCGCTGCGAAATTCATCACTCGTAAAGCAAGTTTAGCCCTTGTGAAGGAGAGGATACGCTTCACTCGCCGGGAACTGGACTTGGTTTCGAAAGAGCTGTTTTATTTGCATATGGAGATTGCATCTAATCTTCCTTCCCTCTCCTGGGAATGGGTCGATGGTGGAAATGGGCCAAATCAGACTGGGTCCGCCAGGAGTATTCTTTAAGACAATCATCGAAGTTCGACCGACTCTCAGCAACGTCACGACAAAAAGATGTTTTTCGACGCTCCGTGGTAAATTTCACGGATAAGGATTTAGACAACGTGACACTGTCGGTACTTGGGAAAGGTCTGAACTTCGCACCGACACCTCGGACCTTACCTCTAACAGATTTTATTAGTGCTGTTGAAGAAGCTGTCAGGCCTCTATCCAGTGAAGCAGCAGAAGAAATCAGGCGGGAAACATGTCGCGCCCTTACGAGAACTCGGCCTCAGAAGAGCAACATTTCTTCAATGGAAAGGGCTGCGCTGCGCAAGTTACGGGAAGATACTCAGACGGTGGTCCTTCCGGCGGATTAGGGGAATGCTACTGTGCTGTTGCCACGTGGTATGTATGATCAGAAGATATATAGTTTGCTGAGGGAGACAACGTACAGGAAGCTCGATAAAGACCCTACTCGGAAAGTAGAAAGGAAAACGTCAGAGTTGCTAAACTCCTCTTCTCTGCCGCAAGAAGTTGTGAAAAGATTGAGACCTCACAGTTCTGTTCCACCGAGGTTATATGGTCTTCCAAAGATCCATAAGGATAATGTGCCCTTACGCCCCATAGTGAGCAATGTCGGTGCTCCAACATATGATTTATCTAGTCATTTGGCTTCGCTACTGAGACCTTTTGTTGGCAAATGTACGCACCATATTCGCAACTCTGCGGACTTTATCAATAGAATGAGAACACTACAGCTGAAGGATTCGGACTTGTTAGTAAGTTTCGATGTCGTTTCACTCTTTACGAGGGTCCCTCTTTTGGATTCATTGTCACTTATCGGCAATAAGTTTACGGCCGATATAACGGCGCTGTTTCACCATGCCCTGTCCTCTACTTACTTTCTATTTAATAATGAATATTTTGAGCAACTTGACGGTGTTGCCATGGACAGTCCTCTGTCCCCTCTGGTGGCAAACTTTTATATGGAAGACTTTGAGGAGAGGGCTCTAGATTCGGCGATGTTGAAACCAACAGTCTTCTGGCGGTACGTGGACGATACCTTTGTAGTGCGGCCTCACGGTGAAGAAGAGCTTTCACTGTTTTTACATCATCTGAATTCCATCCACACAAACATTCAGTTTACGATGGAAGTTGAAAAGGATGGTTGCCTACCATTTCTGGACGTCATGGTTAAACGCAGGGTGGATGGATCATTGGGGCATTCGGTCTATCGAAAACCCACGCATACGGATCTGTATCTGCAGGCGTCAAACTGTCATCACCCGTCACAAACTATGGGCGTCCTTCGAACGTTGGTGCATAGGGCACATGTCGTGTCTGATAAAAACAGCCTTGCAGACGAATTAGAGCATTTGAAATTGGTATTTCAACGTAATGGATATTCTGCACATAAGGTCAGTACTGCTTTAAGGAGAAAAACGTGACCACCAACAAGATCTAGAGGATAAGGAGGTGTTTAAGTCCAGAGCATTTCTCCCATATATTTCGCTTAGTCTCCTTCCGCCGCCGAGCAGTGTCAGCAGTGCGCAAGTAGCAGCATTACTGCATTTACTAGGCAATCTTGTATTTTAATAACCGTTTAAATTTTGTCGATTTGTTTGCGCTCTCTGTAGATTAGTTCAGACGTTCTTAGCAAAACAGTTTTTAGCATGGATAGGGACTGCAACTGCTGTGTTCGGATGCAGGCTGAGTTGGCATCCCTTCGCTCCCAGCTTCAGGCAGTGTTGGCTTCGGTCACACAGCTTGAGGCTGTTGCCAATGGGCATCACTGTGGGGGTCGGGATGGGGGTTTGTCGGGGACGGCCAGCTCGTCCCACGCATCCCCTGATCGGACTACGACTGTGGTTGCCCGGGATACTGCCCGCATTGAGGCTGATCCCTCACCTGTGGTAGAGTGGGAGGTCGTTTCAAGGTGTGGCAGGGGGCGAAAGACATTCCGGAGGGCTGAACGGAAAGCCTCTCCAGTTTGTCTGACGAACCGGTTTCAGGCTCTGTCTCAGGCTGATACTGATCTTCGGCCTGACATGGCTGCTTGTCCTGTTCCAGAGGTTGCCCCTCAGTCTGCAAGATCCGGGCAGTCGCAGAGGGTGGGCTTACTGGTAGTTGGGAGCTCCAACGTCAGGCGCGTAATGGGGCCCCTTAGGGAAATGGCAGCAAGAGAGGGGAAGAAAACCAATGTGCACTCCGTGTGTATACCGGGGGGAGTCATTCCAGATGTGGAAAGGGTCCTTCCGGATGCCATGAAGGGTACAGGGTGCACCCATCTGCAGGTGGTCGCTCATGTCGGCACCAATGATGTGTGTCGCTATGGATCGGAGGAAATCCTCTCTGGCTTCCGGCGGCTATCTGATTTCGTGAAGACTGCCAGTCTCGCTAGCGGGATGAAAGCAGAGCTCACCATCTCCAGCATCGTCGACAGGACTGACTGCGGACCTTTGGTACAGAGCCGAGTGGAGGGTCTGAATCAGAGGCTGAGACGGTTCTGCGACCGTGTGGGCTGCAGATTCCTTGACTTGCGCCATAGGGTGGTGGGGTTTCGGGTTCCGCTGGATAGGTCAGGAGTCCACTACACGCAACAAGCGGCTACACGGGTAGCAGGGGTTGTGTGGCGTGGGCTGGGCGGTTTTTTAGGTTAGATGGCCTTGGGCAAGTACAGAAAGGGCAACAGCCTCAACGGGTGCGGGGCAAAGTCAGGACATGCGGGGACCAAGCAGCAATCGGTATTGTAATTGTCAACTGTCGAAGCTGCGTTGGTAAAGTACCGGAACTTCAAGCGCTGATAGAAAGCACCGAAGCTGAAATCGTTATAGGTACAGAAAGCTGGCTTAAGCCAGAGATAAATTCTGCCGAAATTTTTACAAAGGTACAGACGGTGTTTAGAAAGGATAGATTGCATGCAACCGGTGGTGGAGTGTTCATCGCTGTTAGTAGTAGTTTATCCTGTAGTGAAGTAGAAGTGGATAGTTCCTGTGAATTATTATGGGTGGAGGTTACACTAAACAACCGAACTAGGTTAATAATTGGCTCCTTTTACCGACCTCCCGACTCAGCAGCATTAGTGGCAGAACAACTGAGAGAAAATTTGGAATACATTTCACATAAATTTTCTCAGCATGTTATAGTCTTAGGTGGAGATTTCAATTTACCAGGTATAGACTGGGACACTCAGATGTTTAGGACGGGTGGTAGGGACAGAGCATCGAGTGACATTATACTGAGTGCACTATCCGAAAATTACCTCGAGCAATTAAACAGAGAACCGACTCGTGGAGATAACATCTTGGACCTACTGATAACAAACAGACCCGAACTTTTCGAATCTGTATGTACAGAACAGGGAATCAGTGATCATAAGGCCGTTGCAGCATCCCTGAATATGGAAGTTGATAGGAATATAAAAAAAGGGAGGAAGGTTTATCTGTTTAGCAAGAGTAATAGAAGGCAGATTTCAGACTACCTAACAGATCAAAACGAAAATTTCTGTTCCGACACTGACAATGTTGAGTGTTTATGGAAAAAGTTCAAGGCAATCGTAAAATGCGTTTTAGACAGGTACGTGCCGAGTAAAACTGTGAGGGACGGGAAAAACCCACCGTGGTACAACAACAAAGTTAGGAAACTACTGCGAAAGCAAAGAGAGCTCCACTCCAAGTTTAAACGCAGCCAAAACCTCTCAGACAAACTGAAGCTAAACGATGTCAAAGTTAGCGTAAGGAGGGCTATGCGTGAAGCGTTCATTGAATTCGAAAGTAAAATTCTATGTACCGACTTGACAGAAAATCCTAGGAAGTTCTGGTCTTACGTTAAATCAGTAAGTGGCTCGAAACAGCATATCCAGACACTACGGGATGATGATGGCATTGAAACAGAGGATAACACGCGTAAAGCTGAAATACTAAACACCTTTTTCCAAAGCTGTTTCACAGAGGAAGACCGCACTGCAGTTCCTTCTCTAAATCCTCGCACAAACGAAAAAATGGCTGACATCGAAATAAGTGTCCAAGGAATAGAAAAGCAACTGGAATCACTCAATAGAGGAAAGTCCACTGGACCTGACGGGATACCAATTCGATTCTACACAGAGTACGCGAAAGAACTTGCCCCCCTTCTAACAGCCGTGTACCGCAAGTCTCTAGAGGAACGGAGGGTTCCAAATGATTGGAAAAGAGCACAGATAGTCCCAGTCTTCAAGAAGGGTCGTCGAGCAGATGCGCAAAACTATAGACCTATATCTCTTGTAGAATTTTAGAACATGTTTTTTGCTCGCGTATCATGTCATTTCTGGAAACCCAGAATCTACTATGTAGGAATCAACATGGATTCCGGAAACAGCGATCGTGTGAGACCCAACTCGCCTTATTTGTTCATGAGACCCAGAAAATATTAGATACAGGCTCCCAGGTAGATGCTATTTTTCTTGACTTCCGGAAGGCGTTCGATACAGTTCCGCACTGTCGCCTGATAAACAAAGTAAGAGCCTACGGAATATCAGACCAGCTGTGTGGCTGGATTGAAGAGTTTTTAGCAAACAGAACACAGCATGTTGTTATCAATGGAGAGACGTCTACAGACGTTAAAGTAACCTCTGGCGTCCCACAGGGGAGTGTTATGGGACCATTGCTTTTCACAATATATATAAATGACTTAGTAGATAGTGTCGGAAGTTCCATGCGGCTTTTCGCGGATGATGCTGTAGTATACAGAGAAGTTGCTGCATTAGAAAATTGTAGCGAAATACAGGAAGATCTGCAGCGGATAGGCACTTGGTGCAGGGAGTGGCAACTGACCCTTAACATAGACAAATGTAATGTATTGCGAATACATAGAAAGAAGGATCCTTTATTGTATGATTATATGATAGCGGAACAAACACTGGTAGCAGTTACTTCTGTAAAATATCTGGGAGTATGCGTACGGAACGATTTGAAGTGGAATGATCATATAAAACTAATTGTTGGTAAGGCGGGTACCAGGTTGAGATTCATTGGGAGAGTGCTTAGAAAGTGTAGTCCATCAACAAAGGAGGTGGCTTACAAAACACTCGTTCGACCTATACTTGAGTATTGCTCATCAGTGTGGGATCCGTACCAGGTCGGGTTGACGGAGGAGATAGAGAAGATCCAAAGAAGAGCGGCGCGTTTCGTCACTGGGTTATTTGGTAACCGTGATAGCGTTACGGAGATGTTTAATAAACTCAAGTGGCAGACTCTGCAAGAGAGGCGCTCTGCATCGCGGTGTAGCTTGCTCGCCAGGTTTCGAGAGGGTGCGTTTCTGGATGAGGTATCGAATATATTGCTTCCCCCTACTTATACTTCCCGAGGAGATCACGAATGTAAAATTAGAGAGATTAGAGCGCGCACGGAGGCTTTCAGACAGTCGTTCTTCCCGCGAACCATACGCGACTGGAACAGGAAAGGGAGGTAATGACAGTGGCACGTAAAGTGCCCTCCGCCACACACCGTTGGGTGGCTTGCGGAGTATCAATGTAGATGTAGATGTAGATGTAGAACATTTCATCGAAAGTAGGCAGAATTTTAAAGAAACATCGTGTGAAAGCAATCTTCCGGCCACCCACAAAGACTCGTGCTCTTCTGGGCTCAGCCAAGGATGACCTGGGATTACAGAAGGCTGGAATTTATAAAATACCTTGCGAGTGTGGGAAAGCCTACATTGGTCAAACCACACGCACAGTACACGACCGCCGCGTTGAACATGAGCGCCACACTCGCCTTTTACAGCCAAGTAAGTCGGCTATAGCCGAACATTGTATTTCCACAGGACATACTATGGATTATTCGGCCACGAAAATCTTGGCCCCATCGAGATCCTTCTGGGTTTCAGTCGTGAAGGAATCCGTGGAAATACGTTTAGCGGATAATCTCATTAATCGTGATGGCGGCTTTTTATTGAATAAGGCCTGGGACCCATTGATTTCTTTAATTTCAACCAAAAGAAAACTTTTTATGGCTTCTGACACGCCGAGCGACAAGTAATTTTAATATTGAAATTTTATTGTTTTGGACACGTCTGCGTGCATGTTTTACTTTTTTCACGCATTCGATTGCGCTCCATAGATGCAGTAATATTGTAGAGGGCCTTGGAATCGACAGGTGGCGCGCATTTTACGGTAACTTGCGCATGCTCGTCTGCGGCACTTTTACGTATAAATAGAGCGACTTGCACTAGCAATCTCCAGACACTCGCCTGAAGATGGCTGTAAGGTTGTCAGCCGAAATATCGTGGAAAGAAGGCCATGAGATCCGGCTGCAATCCCGAAATCTTGTCGAATAGGTGACAACCTGACGGTGGCATTAGGCAAAATTGTAGTGAAATTTGGTGCCAATGTGACATCGTTAACCATCGTTAACGATATTCTGAGCTCAGGCCTTTTTCACGCAAGAATCGACCCATTACTGTCTGAAGGGCCATAGAGGCCGTGGATAAGGTCGCAGGGAGCAACGCTTTAGTACCATTACAAATAATGGTGGCCAAATTTCAGACCTCTGTGTCACAATGGAACACATGTTTGGGATTCCAAAAATGTGACCCCTTAAGTGAGATGTGTAGTGTTCAACTGGAGGGTTAAGAAAGGCACGGTTAACGAGGGTATAAACTAGAGCTGTAGTTTATTAGTAGAATATGGCTTACCAGAATATCAGAACTGAAGGTGACAGGGTACTTAAAGGGAGAAGGAAGACTTGCCTAACACTGGATGTGGGAGGGACACAGCTGTGGAAAAGGGAAACAATCCTCCTACGAGAACAATTAAACTGACCAGCCAAAATCGTTATGACCACCTGATTAATAACTTGTTTGTCTGTCTTTGCATCGAAGTACATCACTGATTCTGCGTACCAGTGATCTGACAGTTTGTTGATAGGTCTCTGGAGGTATGTGGCATTAGATGTCTATGCACAGGTCATGTAATTCGAGTAACTAACGAGCCGGTGATTTGCGTACGCGGTGATGGGTTCCATATGAGTTACATCAGGCGAATTAGGCGGCCGAGACATCAACGTGAGTTAACTACAATGCTCGTCAAAGCATTGTTGCACCGTTCTGGCTCCGAGACACTCGCAGTTATGCTGCTGTAAGATGACATTGTTGTTGGGGAAGACATCAAGCATGAACGGATTCAGGTGGTTCGCAGCTGTGAGCGTGATTTCGATTACTAAGACAGGTCCCATGCAAGCGCAGGAGAACGTCTCCCCTGGCACAATACTGGCCCCAGCAGACCTCGTCCGTGGCGCGCTGCACGTTTCGATCCGCCATTCACATCGGTGACGGCGATTCTGGAGACGCACATCGACCTCGAGTTGCAAATATGTGATTCGGCCGAAGAACCGACACGTTTCCATTGATCGCAGGTCGAATACCGATACTACTGTGTCCACTGCAGTCGTAATGACGATGTCGTTGGGTGAACATATGAACAGTTAGGAGTGGTCTGCTGCGGAGCTCCATGTTCAACAATGTACGATGAACGCTGTGAAGAGTCGTGGACGTCCAACCATTTAATACACTAGTTGTAGTTTCACTTTCCTACCTCCTTCCACAGATGATCACGACAGTAGGAAGTGAATGTTCGAACAGCATCACCGTTTCCGAGGTACTCGTTCAGAATCTCTGCGTAATAAAAATCTGCCCTAAAGTCATTTGTCGCAATGGATTTCCCCATTTGCAGCCCATATCTTTCCTTTCCCCATCCATGTCAGCTCCGTTTTAATATTTTTGTTATCGCGTCACGTGCCCGCAACACGTCACGGCGGGCCGTGGTCATAATGTTCCGGTTGATCAGCGTACGTCGGATGGCCGAAAAATGGAATATATCAGAGGCAGCCCGCGTGAATAAAAACGGTTTTGTTAAAAAAAAGAGCTCAAATGGTATGAGAGGTTAATATCTAGCTCTGGAAGAAATTGCTGAAAGTGTATATAGTTGAATATATTCTTTCTTTCTTTCGCTTATGCCATAGTCCCGCAGCGATCGCAGGGTCGGCGTGGTTACAATGGATTTGGCAAGGTTAGTTTTAGGAGTGGCCGGATGCCCTTCCTGCCACCATCCCATACCCCCAGGGATGGAATCAGTGTACCCCACCTGTCTGCATCTAGTGTAAATCGTAAAATAGTCCGAACGTGTGTCAAATGTCTGCGACGCGTGTAACTGACGCGGAACGTGGGTACCAGCCCGGTATTCACCTAGCGGTATGTGGAAAACCGCCTAAAAACCACATCCAGGCTGGCCGGCACACCGGCCCTCGTCGTTAATCCGCCGGGCGGATTCGATCCGGGGCCGGCGAGATATAGGGAAATATATATATGTTACTGGACGTCTAAGCTTACTCACGTTCATTAGGTACCATCGTTGGTGGTTTCCTTTGTAACTACTTCCCAGAGCAACAAAAATTAATTTTCAACATTTCATATATTTACTGAAATAATTTAAAAATTTAAAATGCTGCCAAACTCTACACATTCAGAGGCACAACCTTGAGTTACAGTTTTAACACAGTAAGATACACTATGTGATCAAAAGTATCCGGAAACCTGGCTGAAAATGACTTAGAAATTTTCGTGGCACCCTCCATCGGTAATGCTGGAATTCAGTATGGTGTTGGCCCACCCTAAGCTTTGATGACAGCTTCCACTCTCGTAGGCATACGTTCAATCAGATGCTGGAAGGTTTCTTCCGGCATGGCAGCCCTCTCTTCGCGGAGTGCTGCAATGAGGAGAGGTATCAATGTCGGTCGACGAGGCCTGGCACGAATTCGGCGTTCCAGAACATCCCAAAGGTGTTCTATAGGATTGTCAGGACTCTGTGCAGGCCACTCCATTATAGGAACGTTATTGCCGTTTAACCACTCCGCCACAAGCCGTGCATTATGAACAAGTACTCGATCGTGTTGAAAGATGCAATCTGCATCCCCTAATTGCACTTCAACATGGGAAGCTAGAAGGAGCTTAAAATGTCAAGGTAGGCCTGTACTGTGATAGTGCACGCAGAACAATAATGAGTGCAAGCACCCTCCATGAAAAACACGACCACACCGTAACACCACTGCCTCCGAATTTTACTGTTGGCACTACACACCCTGGCAGATGACGTTCACCGAGCATTCGCCATACCCACACCCTGCCATCGGATCACCACATTGTGTACTGTGATTCGTCACTCCACACAGCGTTTTTCCACTGTTCAGTTGTCAAGTGATTGCGCTACTTACACCAAGCGAGGCGTCGTTTGGTATTTACCGGAGTTATGTGTGGCTCATGAGCAGCCGCTCGAGCATGAAATCCAACTTTTCTCACCTCCTACCTAACTGTCATAGTACTTGCAGTGGATTCTGACACAGTTTGGAGCTCCTGTGTTATGGTCTGAATAGATGTCTGCCTATTACACATTACGATCCTCTTCAAGAGTGGGCGGTTTCTGTCAGTCAACAGACGAGGTCGGCCTCTATGCTTTTGTGCTGTACGTGTCCCATCACGTTTCCGCTTCACTATCACATCGGAAACAGTGGACGTAGGGATGTTTATAAGTATGAAAGTCACGCGTATAGACGTATGACACAAGTGGCACCCAGTCACCTGACCACGTTCGAAGTCCGTGAGTTCCGCGCAGCCCCCATTCTGCTCTCACGATGTCTAATCACTATTGAGGTCGCAGATATGGAGTATCTGGCACTAGGTGGCAGCACAATGCACCTGATATGAAAAACGTATGTTTTTGGTGATGCCCGGATACTTTTGATCACATAGTGCAAGTTTACGCTTGGAAACTGGGTATGCGAGTATCTCTTCGGGCAGCATTACTCACGACACCCAAATTACTCAGAATATGGTATCCAGTATTCAAGAATAAGAGACTTGCAACAAACTTTTCACACAAAAATTGTTCAAATGTGTGTGAAATCTTATGGGACTTAACTGCTAACGTCATCACTCCCTAGGATTACACACTACTTAACCTAAATTATCCTGACAAACACACACACCCATGTCCGAGGGAGGACTCGAACCTGCGCCTGGATCAGCCGCACAGTTCACTTTACACATAATTTCACACCTCAACGAAACTTTGACTCTTAGATGATGTTACTGCCTCCACCTCCCATAAATTTTTCTCTCTTCAGCAAACCACACATTTCCATCTATTTCTTATTTACTGCGATCGCCTTTCTTTACACATTTTCCTGACAGTATCCATAAATACCACTGAAAATGCTTGCATAATTATATCGGTGTATGAAACACTTTTATAGAGATATGACTCTTTATGCATGAGAGTTAGATTCTTTTAAGAGTTGGGAGTAAAGATTTGCTGGTTTGTAACAAAATAACACAGTGGATTATTGATGTTCCGCTTAAATGCGAGCTTACGATTGTGCATATTTTTCTGTGATTTTTAAGCTATGAATATTTTTGTTACGGTTAATAAATGATAAATGTTTAAAGTATTGTATGTGCATATGCTGGAATAGTCAAGGGCGTAAAACTGTCTCTAAGAGTCTCGACTGGAAGGCTTCATTTATGTCTTTGGACGCGCCTGCGAGCGAAATAGTTGTTGGGGAGGCAGCTATTGCTTTTGTGTTACTAGAATGCTTCTGGTTCAGATGTAAAATGTATTATAGTCAAAGTGTGCTGAGAGCTGTGTGTGCTTGTGATGGTGCTGGAACGTTTGTCGTTATGCTGCAATGAGGAGATTTTCTATGGACAGACAGTATTTGGAATTATGTGGGCACAGTACAAAACTTCAAGAGCTTAACTGGCAACAAAATGTACTGTGGGCCCAATGTTGTAAATTGTAAATCAAGGCCATGAAGAGCGTGTACCGTTTATTGCTATCTAAAGTTATGCTTCGAAGCACCTAACAAGATTCAGCACAAAGTAAGTTCTAAGCAGTTTATGGTATGAGTTTGTACTTACGTTCCAGTGTTTAGAATTGTCAGTGTTCAAATTAAAGTTTTTCACTGTGATATCGATTGTTATGTTTCAACCGGAACATTTTCCATGGTAGGAACCTTCCTTACCTGAAGTGAAATTCCGAGTTGTATTAACAGAAAGAAATCATTCAAATGAGTGAACAATACTCTAATAACATTTTTTGTGATCGGTATGAAACAGTAGAAACTTTGACAATGCTTTGTGTCAAATGCTCATAGCTGAACTATAGTTAAATACTAATGACAACATTCCATTAGAGCTAATGATAGAATTGGGAGAGCCAGCCCAGACGAAACTCTAGCACCTGGTGAGCAAGATGTATGAGACAGGTGAAATACCCTTAGACTTCAAGAAGAACATAATAATTTCAATCCCAAAGAAAGCATGTGTTGATAGGTGTGAAAATTACCGAATTATCAGCTTAATAAGTCACTTCTGCAAAATACTAACAAGAATTCTTTACAGACGAATGGAAAAACTTGTAGAAGCCGACCTCAGGGAAGATTATTTCGGATTCCGTAGAAATGTTGGAACACGTGAAGCAATACTGACCCTACGACTTATTCTAGAAGATACGTTTCTTGCACTTGCAGACTTAGGGAAAGCTTTTGATAATGTTGACTGGAATACACACAAATTCTGAAGGTGGTAGTGGTCGAATACAGTTACTGTCAGGTTATTTACAATTTGTATAGAAACCAGATGGCAGTTATAAGAGTCGAGGGTATGAAAGGGAAGCAGTGGTTGTGAAGGGAGTGAGACAGGGTTGTAGCCTATCCCCGATGTTATTGAATCGGTGTATTGAGCAAGCAGTAAAGGAAGTATTAGGAGCAGGAATTAAAATCCATGGAAAAGAAGTAAAAACTTTGAGGTTTGCCGATGACGTTGTAATTCTGTCAGAGACAGTAAAGGACCTGGGAGAGCAGTTGAACGGATTGGGCAGTATCTTGAAAGGAGGATATAAGATGAACATCAATAAAATCAAAGCGAGAATAGTGAAATGTAGTCTAATTAAACCAGGTGATGCTGAGGGAATTAGATTAGGAAATGAGACACTTAAAGTATTAGATTAGTTCTGCTTATTGGGGAGCAAAATAACTGATGATGGTTGAAGTAGAGAGGATATAAAATGTAGACTGGCATTGGCAAGAAAATCATTTGTGAAGAGGACAAATTTGTTAACATCAAGTATAGATTTAGGTACCAGGAAGTCTTTTCTAAAAGTATTTGTATGGAGTGTAGCCATGTATAGATGTGAAACGTGGACGATAATCAGTGTATGCTGAAGATTATATACGTAGATCACGTAACTGATGATGAGGTACTGAATAGAATTAAGAAGAAGAGGAATCTGTGGCACAACTTGACCAGAAGAAGGGATCGGTTGATAGGACACGTCCTGACGCATCAAGGGATCACCACTTTAAAATTGGAAGGAAGCGTTAAGGATAAAAATCGTAGAGGGAGGCCAAGAGATGAATACACTAAGCAGATTCAGAAGGATATAGGTTGCAGTGAGTACTGGGAGATGAAGAAGCTTGCACAGGATAGAGCAGCAAGGAGAGCTGCATCATACCGGTCTCTGGACTGAAGACCACAACAAATGGTTCAAATGGCTCTGAGCACTATGGGACTCAACTGCTGAGGTCATTAGTCCCCTAGAACTTAGAACTAGTTAAACCTAACTAACCTAAGGACATCACAAACATCCATGCCCGAGGCAGGATTCGAACCTGCGACCGTAGCGGTCTTGCGGTTCCAGACTGCCGCGCCTTTAACCGCACGGCCACTTCGGCCGGCAGACCACAACAACAACATCAACAACACACACACACATATGTTGATTAAAATTTTTTTGCAATTTTGCAACCTCTTCATGAAAACGGGGAAACTCTACCTGAGGAAAGAATGTTGAAGACGTGGACAATTTTAACATAAAAGAATTTGTTTTGAAAACGAAAATTACAGGGCAGATCAGCAGTTCTATTTACACATGCACAGGGCGCTTCCCAGTAGAATTGCGAACGATTTATAAAACGGAATCAGATGTAATATTGGCAATGTCCTTAAAAGTTTAGAAAACTGTCCTTGAAATTCTTTTAAGGCCACAATGAATTGCTCCATTCTCAAATTATCTTTAACACGAGTGAGATTATGGAAATTGTGTTTTTCGTGACTTCTAGAATGCGATTTTTTCTGTTTAAATGCATCCCCATCAGATCAGAAATAGATTGTTTCTCACCTTGCATTGTCTTCCTGAAGACAGGGTGCAGAAAAGGCCACTGAAAATAGGAGGACTGCAATCCACTCAAGTAATTTTCGTTAGTGTTTGCCTTTTTCCTTCATGAATGCAACAATAGTGTGTTTTCAAATGAAAAATCGATCCAGGCACGCCCCTTTAGTTAACCAATATGCTTTACAGCAACATATAAAGTCTCCATCCTCTTCGTACAGTTCCACCGAAAACTGTAGCAACTGACAGCACAATAATATGTTACACTCCAGGACTGTATCCCCGCTGGACACTAAATATTTGTCCAAGTTCTAGTTTGGCAGCTGCCACAAGACGAATTATCTGTGTCAGTGACGAGCAGAGTGCCATCCAGTAGGAAACTGCTGAGCGAGCTGCGGCAAACACCGAAGCTGTCACAGCATAAGGGAACGACTGATTGTCCAAGGTTGCAAGCGAAGCATAATGACATCATGGAAGCCGAGAGATAGTGTCATATTAATGACAATGCAGAGTTTAGTACGGAAGGCTTTACAATGCAACAATAAGTAATCAGGCGTCGAGCCAGCAGAAAAGAGCCTCTGAAAGGTGAAGTTGCAAAAGTTTGACGTACTAGGAGTGCCGACAGCAAGGGAAAACGAGGCACACGATGTCAGGCCGGCCGGAGTGGCCGAGCGGTTCTAAGCGCTACAGTCTGGAACGGCGAGACCGCTACGGTCGC
Organism: Schistocerca serialis cubense; assembly: GCF_023864345.2. Classification (NCBI taxonomy): domain Eukaryota; kingdom Metazoa; phylum Arthropoda; class Insecta; order Orthoptera; family Acrididae; genus Schistocerca; species Schistocerca serialis. The sequence goes on from NC_064645.1 coordinate 399,451,663, forward strand.
AGGTTCGAATCCTGCCTCGGGCATGGATATGTGTGATGTCCTTAGGTTAGTTAGGTTTAAGTAGTTCTAAGTCTAGGGGACTGATGGCCTCAGATGTTAAGTCCCATAGTGCTCAGAGCCATTTGAATCATTTTTTGAACACGATGTCATAGTCATACCTACCACCACAGGCTGCACGGAAAGAACCAACATCGATACCAAACCCTTCTTAACAAATGGCTGACTGCGAACTGATTAGTGCTGAGGTCCGACTTCCCAATGTGTAGTCTCAAATCTTATGTCAGCTCCAGCTGTCCAGTGTGAAGGGCGGCTATGGATGTCGACCCTCAGCACGCCTAGCTGTCTTTGATCATCTGTTGAGCCACGACTCTGGCTGGAAGGGCGCTGCAGCTGCCAGAAGCACTGGGAACTTCCGACCCAATGCTGCTGGGCCGCGAAGGCCGCCATCACCCTACAGACCTGCTGGAGGCTTGAACTGCGTGACCTGTACGATGTCTGTTATCCGCCTTCGAGAAATTGAACACCGCTACTGCTCATCTCGTTCCTGAGGACGACACATATGCTGCTGGCTCCTGTTTCCTAAACAGGGGCTGAGAGCTGACCTCTGCGAGCCCGCGAGTACTTCAGGTGGACCTGGAACGAGACGCTTGAGCGCAAATCTTCGACGTCACTCTAAAGCAGTTTGGAGATCGATATGTAGAGTAGGAACCAGTCGGATTCTGCGGTCGACAACCACCCATGACGTAGCAGCCGTCACCTCATGCTTCGCTTGGCCGGCTATATTGCAAGTCGAGTGCAAGCTCGCCTTCTGCCACTGACAACGTTTTTGGCACAGTACTTCGGAAGACAATCCTGTATCACTGCTTAGTGAATGTGCTATTGTCAATGCTGTTTTTCTTGTAGATCTTCAGTGTAACTAGAATTTCACCAGTGTATCTCACCTCGCTCTCCATCTACATCTACAGCCATACTCCGCAAGCCACCTGACGGTGTGTGGTCGAGGGTACCCTGAGTACCTCTATTGGTTCTCCCTTCTACTCCAGTCTCGTATTGTTCGTGGAAAGAAGGATTGTCGGTATGCTTCTGTGTGGGCTCTAATCTCTCTGATTTTATCCTCATGGTGTCTTCGCGAGTTATACGTAGAAGGGAGCAATATACTGCTTGACTCTTCGGTGAAGGTATGTTCTCGAAACATTAACAAAAGCCCGTACCGAGCTACTGAGCGTCTCTCCTGCAGAGTCTTCCACTGGAGTTTATCTATCACCTCTGTAACGCTTTCGCGATTACTAAATGATTCTGTAATGAAGCGCGCTGCTCTCCGTTGGATCTTCTCTATCTCTTCTATCAATCCTATCTGGTACGGATCCCACACTGTTGAGCAGTATTCAAGCAGTGGGCGAACAAGCGTACTGTAACCTACTTCCTTTGTTTTCGGATAGCATTTCCTTAGGATTCTTCCAATGAATCTGTATGGCATCTGCTTTACCCATGATCAACTTAATATGATCATTCCATTTTAAATCACTCCTAATGCGTACTCCCATATAATTTACGGAATTAACTGCTTCCAGTTGCTGACCTGCTATTTTGTAGCTAAATGATAAGGGAACTATGTTTCTATGTATCGCAGCACATTACACTTGTCTACATCGAGATTCAATTGCCATTCCCTGCACCATGCGTCAATTCGCTGCAGATCCTCCTGCATTTCAGTACAATTTTCCATTGTTACAACCTCTCGATACACCACAGCATCTTCTGCAAAATGCGTCAGTGAACTTCCGATGCCATCCACAAGGTCATTTATGTATATTGTGAAAAGCAACGGTTCTATGACACTCCCCTGCGGCACACCTGAAATCACTCTTACTTTGGAAGACTTCTCTCTATTGAGAATGACATGCTGCGTTCTGTTATCTACGAACTCTTCAATCCAATCACACAATTGGTCTGATAGTCCATATGCTCTTACTTTGTTCATTAAACGACTGTTGGTAACTGTATCTCTCCTGATGGCTGTAGGAGTCTGGAACCGGACCCCTATAAGTGCGTATGACTTCAGAAAATTTACTATTCGTACCACCAGTTCCTTCACGTGTGCCATGCCTCCAAATTTAGGCCACAGTGTTTCTTGATGTAGAGAGAAATTGATACTGACTGTCGATCGTCATAATTTTTTTGCTCTTTCATTGTCATGTTAATCTTTAAATTCGTAGCGTTGTAATGTTTTATAGCAAATCTGCAATACCTATCGATTATGTGACTGCATAATAGATGACGAGAATTCTCACTATTATCTTCTGTGATACCGATTCATTTTTAAAGGCTTATGTCTATAAATCACTGACTGTATCTTTTGGTCCTGTGAATCCCCTTTACACAATTAACAAACAGCGAAGGATAAACAGCGCTGACAACATGATTCTGCGGAATTCAGGAGAGTCATGCTGACCGAAAATTGCCGCACCACGCACGGAATTAATTGTCGCCCTGCACCGAGTAATTCCGAGAAGGACCGAGCAAAGTCAATACGGGCCGAACCTCGGCTCGCACGTAGGGCTAGAGTGAGGTTTGGCGCGCTGTGGCCGACCCCGAACTAAGCTTTTTGATCCATTTTTATTTTCTGAGTCAGCACTGACATTCCGAGAAACACAAATTTTCTCAGCGTTTTCCAATTCTGGTGGATGTGAGGGCCAGCCAGAAATCAGTTAACTGAGTGTCAGTCCCCAAGCCTTGACATAAAACATACTCTCCTAAATACATAACTTTCCACACTTCCCACCTGAAACAGGAAACAATAAATAAAGAAAAGCAATTATGAGAATTTCTTCTGAAGCACATTACCTGCTGTGTCCCAAGTCCTGGAATATATTGTACACGAACAAATTAACAAATTACTGAACACCTGTGCGCATTCAACGTATTTCACAAGTATCCATCCGGCTTACGTAAACACCATGGCACAAAAACTCCTTTAACTGAAGTAACTGATGTCCTGAAATACGCCATGGACAATCGTGAGTTCACTATATTAGTTTTACCAGATTTAGCAAAGCTTTTCGTACTGTCAACGTGATATACTGCTCAGAAAAATACGAAAGCTAAATTTTTCAGCTACTGGCCTGAAGAGGTTTCAAAGCTACTTGAAAAACAGACAGCGAAATGTTGTCTTTGGAAATGAGAAATCGTCTCCGAAACACGTTATTTCAGTAGTGCCACAACAGTCAGTCTTACGCCCAATTTTGCTTCCCTTATATGTCAGTGATTTTTAACCGGGTCTACCTTCCTACAAATATCATTTCATGCCGACTACCTCCAGCTCTGCCTAAGTGCCAGACCTGTAGATATGAACACTGCGAATTCCCAGATGAGTGGTGATCTGCTTCAGTAATAACATGAGCGATAAACCTAGGGCTTAAACTAAATGCAAAAAAGTCGCAAGTAATCTTAGTATCCCATCAGAAATTAATAAGGTGAAAATATCGCAATCAATTGTCTCCAACTTTACGGCATCCCAGTACCAGATCAGACAACAGCGAAGAACATGGGTGTAACGTTGTGAGATATTTAAATTGTGCGGAGAATGCTGTCGCTATACACCTAAAGACTGACGCTTGCCTCTATGTCCTCAAAAAGTTTCGAGACGCATCTCCACAGGATGTGAGAAAAATCGTGCGACCACCGAAACTCCACTATGTGATGTAATTAAATTTTATATAAATGTTGAAAACATTACACGTTCAGCTCTAACCATAAATGCATTACATCTGCAACATTCTTCGATATCATCATGCCTGTGTGTCATACGCCCAGTCAGGGTGGTTGCGGCTAGACAAGATACAGGAATACCACAAACTAAGTCTACTTCACTAGCTCCTCACTGTACAAGCATCTCAGCTCCTTGCCTTGGGGATAAAACATCTTTCGTGCAGTCATAATATAAAGACAAAGTCTTTCCTGTCTGGTATCCTAGCTGTGTCGATTCATAAAACAAAAGCACTGGTAAACTCTTCCGCTGTCGCTGCTTTTCATCTCTGGAACAAGTTGCCCTGCACTCTTCACGTAGTTTGATGACCTGCTACTCTTACGAAAAAGTTGAAGAAATTCCTCCTGTCGTCCTCATAACGCGTCACCAAAATTAACATAATGGCCAACTTCGTCTCTGTCGAGAGGCAAAGGCCAAGTTGGTGGTCTTATCCCAGCTATGCTTCTTTCTCTTTTCTTTTCCCCATGAGTCATGCCACCTCCTCCATCACATTCTTCATCTGTATGTTATCACTTTCATCTTTCCCTTACCCGTCTATTCATTTCTCCATACGGATTGCTGCTAGCATTCATTATTGAAAACCTACTTTATTGTAATCTCTAATGATTTTGGTATTTACCGTGTATGGATGTAAACTGTATGATTTTCTATTATGTACTATTATAATTTTTACGTTTCTAAATTTAGTGCAGCTTGCTTACTGTAATATTTGCAATGTAAAATACATAGAACGCGTGTTTAGTTACTAAAGAGGGCTTGGTTGCCCTCATCTTGCCAAGTTAATTAAATAAATAAATAAATAATACACAGTGACGGAGGTTTCAGTTTAACAGGACTTGCGATCTGGCACTCAGTTTATTGAAATCTCGCTGGCCCTCACATCCACCAAAGATAGGAAACAGTGACAGAATTTGCGTTTAACGGAGTATCAGCGCAGGCTCTCAAAAACTAGAGCGCGTCAAACGAAGTAGTGGGCATCAGGAATCGAACTGAGCTATAAACAGCAGCGCGTGATCAACAATGGATGGAGTCCACGCAGCAAGCACACTTAACAGCAAACTTCTCTGCACTAGAAGAAGACAGCTGGATCGGTCACCGAAAACCAGGGTGTTTATAAATATGTTTTTTTGTATAACCATTAATGGTGAAAAATGTAAATAACTTACGGAACTGAATACAGTATATCTTCAAGTTTGATTTACACATGTTCGATGTGGCTACCTTCTGTAACGCTACAAATGTCCCAACTGCAGTCAGTTTCCTGCCAAATACTATGAAGCAAGTCTTGATGTATGGTGACAGCTGTTTGTGTTGTCGCAGCAGTTAGGCGCTTCCCGTAAGCGTAGAAACACTCTGTCATTAATGTAACCCTATACACAGGAGTTCACTGAGGTTAAATTATGTGACCGGGCGTCCAGGATGTTGTTCCACCACGTCCAATTCAAGTCGGCGCATTCTTAAAATTTCACGATGATAATATGATGGCGAGCCACCTTTCTGAGACGTAAATTCTGTGTCCATATCCTTCTGTAATTGAGGCATTAGATGACAATAGTCAGGCATGTCCAGATACGATTTGTCAGCTACAGTTGAACCGGCAAAAAAAACTTTCAGCCCTAAAAACATTTACCTTATGTGAGTCCTGCACATCTTCGATTACGTGACGTGGTTTCCGTTCACCCCATATCCGAACTTTGTGCCGATTCGCTTTACCATAGGTATGGACGGTGGCTTCGTCATAGAACACAATTTTATTCAAAAAATCTTCGTCATTCCCAATTTTGTCAACCATTTCTACTCAAAACTCAGCTCGTTTCTCTTTGTCATTTTCTCTTAAAGCTTGCAAATATGCATATTCAATTCTAAGCAGACACGTTTCGTTTATACACCCGGACGACAAATGTAAGACTGCCGATTTGGTTCAATTGCTGCGTCAGAGACTGTTGGCCGACCCTGACTCGGCGTCCTATGCGATACACGACCAGTTTCTGTGAGAACGATTGTACCAGTTCGTAACTGTTTGTCTTTGAGCTGGCGGCTGCGATATGTAATTCTGAACCGTTCCAGAACTATAGTAGGGGATTTGGCTCCATGAAACCATAAATACAACTGCGCACCCTCTGCACCGTTATGCGACTCCAAAAAAATGGTTCAAATGGCTCTGAGCACTATGGGACTCAACTTCTGAGGTCATTAGTCCCCTAGAACTTAGTACTAGTTAAACCTAACTAACCTAAGGACATCACAAACATCCATGCCCGAGGCAGGATTCGAACCTGCGACCGTAGCGGTCTTGCGGTTCCAGACTGCAGCGCCTTTAACCGCACGGCCACTTCGGCCGGATATGGGACTCCATGATGACTGTTGGAATAACCCATTCGCGGGTGCCAATTAGCGGAATCATTGCGAAACAACATGTTAGGCAGGGATAAACTTGAAGAAATACTGCATTTAGTGGTACACCTGCCAAACATCGTGTAGGGCTCCCGCGAGCACGCAGAATTGCCGTAATACTAGTGGTGGATGGAACTGACACCATGAATCCTGCACGGCTGTCCATACATCCATGAGAGTACGGTGGGGTGGAGAGTTCTTCTGAACGATGGACATGAATGAATGCTTACGTCAACGTCGTATCTAGATGTGTGAGAGGTCCCATATCACTCCAACTGCACTCGCCCATCACCATTACAACGCCTCCACCAGTCTGAACAGTCGCCTGCTGACATGCAGGGTGTATGGATTGATGAGGTTGTCTCCATAACCGTACATATCCAACCACTTCATACAATTTGAAACGAGGCTCGTCCAAACACCCAACACGTTTCCAGTCATCAACAGTCCAATGGTGGTGTCTCGTGTAGTCATCAAGGTTACACGAGTGGGCCTTCGGCTTCGAAAGGCCATATCGATAATGTTTCGGTGAGTGGTTCGCACGCTCAGCATGGAAATATGCAGGAATTTGTGGGTGGGTTGCACTTCTGTCACGCTGAACAATTCTCTTCGTCGTTGGTCCCGTTCTTGCAGGATCTTTTTTCGGCCGCAGCGATGTCGGAGACTTGATGTGTTACCAGACTCCTGATATTCACGATACACTCGTGAAATGGTTATGCGGGAAAATTCTCACTTCGTAGCTATGTAGGAGATGCTGTGTCACATCGCACGTGTGGCGACTATAACACCACATTCAAACTCACTTAAATCTTGGTATCCTACCATTGTAACAACAGTAACCGATCTAACAACTGCGCCAGACACTTATTGTCCTATATAGGCGTTGCCGACCGCAGTGATGTATTCTGCCTGTTTACATATCCTTGTATTTGAATGCACAAGTATATATCAATTTCTTTGGAGCTTCAGTGTGGGCATACCATAGATCCGCTGCACATTTTGAATTTTCTCATTTTCGCGAACAAATTTCGGCTCAGTTGTTTCTGGACCAGAGTTCTTTCACCTCCAACTGGTAAGCCTGCACTTCTCCATCATTCCTGGGGGATTCTTCACAATGACGCAGACCCCTTGTACACAGAATACAGTCCATTGTGACAGCCGTTTGCGATAATTTTGCCAAAGTTTCTCAGCAAGCAGTCCGTGACAGCGTTCGCGGAAGAAAGGAGTGACTTGCTCCGCTTCATTTGCGCCCGGAGCCTGTCTTCGTATTTTATGTTTCGAAAACGAATTTCTTCTCTGAAGCAAAACAGGAAAAACGTAACTTATTCCAAAGTAAGATAATGCTCCACAATTTACATCCCGCAATTGTCTCACAATTTTCACCGTGCTATTGAACGAAAGTTACTGCTCCTTTTTTGTATGCCGTTATCTCCTGTTGACTTTGCCACCACCCGGTGTTTCACATGCAAATTCGAGAGCATTTTTCCCGGTGCCTCTTGTGTATACTACTGATAAAACGCCTTCCAACGCCACAGTTTCTTGATCGTGTATCTCAGTGTTATTCGTCATGGACGTGCTGGGAATTTCTCACTGCCTTGCGTCTGTCCTTGTTCGCCAATTGGATGATCGTACGCACACACACACACACACACACACACACACACACACACCAATAAGGCACATAAAATGTTTGTTTTAAACCAAAGTGTTAGTAGTTGCTCAGACTTCAAAATAAAAATCAGTTCCATATAATTTGACTACATGCACTTGCTACACACACCAATATATATATATATATATATATATATATATATATATATATATATATATATATATGTGTGTGTGTGTGTGTGTGTGTGTGTGCGTGCTATCATTTCAGAAGTCAAATAATTGTTTTATGATTTACAGATAGCTAACGTACTAACGGTAGCTCTATTTCATTTTTATTTGTGTTTACCGTTGCAACGAAAACGAAGAAACGGAGTAATGAGCAATATGAAGTCGATTTCTCATTTATTATGGAACAAACACTGATCATATTGAAGTTTTAATGCGTACTTCGCATTAATACTATTTCAGCGACAACATATTCCTTGGAAGAATCGACAGCAGTTTCGATAGCACGGAAGATATGAAAATCAACTCGCTTTTTTCTCACTGAAATATGTAGAAGGGCCTTTTCTGATGAATTACTGTAGAGTCAGAAAAAAGACGTACAAAATATCGGAGCAAATAAATGATTGGAGTGAAATTTTTTAGAAATAAGACCCTAGTATAACGTTGTCAATTAAAATATATCTTTAGAAGCGACGATCGTACCGGGCGTAAGCAAGGCAGAGTAAGCCAATGGCCGTTATTTTGTTACCTACAAAATAATGCGTGAAAGGAATGACGTATTGAAACCAACTGTGTACAAATCAGATTACATTAAGTTTCTATAAATTTTAGTGATTGAATTAGAAATGTACAGATCTTAATGCTGCACACAACACGATGTGCACACGGTTATTGACTGTTTTCAGATGTGTATTGGTTGAAATGGCTCTGAGCACTATGGGACTCAACTGCTGTGGTCATCAGTTCCCTAGACTTAGAACTACTTAAACCTAACTAACCTAAGGACATCACACACATCCATGCCCGAGGCCGGATTCGAACCTGCGACCGTAGCGGTTCGCGCGGTTCCAGACTGTAGCGCCTAGAACCGCTCGGTCACTCCGGCCGGCGAGGATTTTTCAGTCTTGTGTTAGGAATTCTGAGAGGCAGTCTGCTAGAAGGTTCCACCGGCAATACAATTTAAATATTTTTTTTATAGATTCAGACTCTCATAAAACCACAGATATCGAGTAAGTAAAACAACTAAAATATTTTAACTTTGAATTTCAAAAACTGTAAATACTTCCTTAATAAACCAGCATTCACATGTCATTTACTGAAACTCATACAATATGATTTGATGAGAAGGGACACATGTTACAGATTTTGCGTTACATAAAAGTAACGCTAAGCAATAACGAGACCATTTTAGTAACTTTTACTTCTATTTTTTACACCATTTGTACAAGTTCTGATTTGAAATGTTTGTTCCTCTTTGAGAGCAATATTCTACGGACACTGGGACTGTGAGCGAAAATTGTGTCCCCCAAAGCTGCACCCTTCCAAAGAAGAAGGAACCAGAGAAAGATGAAAGAGGATCTATTCATTCTGCCATACAAAACAAATACAGTCTGTTTCTGTGTAAATGACACGACAGCTCCTTTGTTCCAACAGCATCAACTACAGCCCAGTAACTAAGGTTAAAAAATATTCTCAACCGTCAAGAAAATTCATGGATTTTCCTGGATCCATCATTCTGACGTAATAGAGGGAGACCAAGAGATGAACACACTAAGCAGATTCAGATGGATGTAGGTTGCAGTAAGTACTGGGAGATGAAGAAGCTTCCACAGGATAGGGTATCATGGAGATCTGCATCAAATCAGTCTCAGGACTGAAGACAACGACAACAACAACAACAACAATTACTGATTCTTCACTTTAAATGATTCTTTATCAATATAACACAGAAAGTAAAGTTACTAAACGTAAGAAATTAACAAAAAATTATTATGTGCACTAATGGCTTCATTGAGATGTCCAAACAAGTGCCCCTTTCCCGGGACGCACAAGTCACTACGTCTTCTAATCGATCTGCGGACGAGATGCAACGTTGCCCATATCACAGAGCGACAACTTTCCTCGATACGCTGACTGAAGTCATGTTCTGTTAGAACTCAAAATGTATGCTCACGCGATAATATACAAGGCAGTCCGAATAAATGAAGGTCTGCCTAAAATCTGAACACCGACAATTACGTACAGCCTGTGGCATCCACTCCTTAAACTTTGGAGGCTTGCAACCCCCAATCTAGAACTAACATAAATTTGATTCAAACTGATATTTTTTTTATATAGGATGGGGCCTCTCCACGCCCACCGACGTGATGACCAAACCAAAAGTTCTACTGTCACCTGCGTATAATATTTTAGTTTTCGAATCAGGAGTCACAGGATGCGGGTTGTGATGTTGTCCATCTGCCTGGGTAGGATTACTCATTGATATGGTCCATCAGGGGACAGAAAGTCGACGAAAGCGATCGAAGGGTAGCGATTTGTAAGGACAGAGGGAAAAAAGTGCCAAGGCAATCGCCAAGGGAAGAAAACCTCAGCGACGGTAGGACGGGTAGCAACGGCAGTAGCGGCTTGCTAGCTGCGACAGTGCGTCCAAGGTATGGATGTGTTAGTGCGAGGTATCGTGCATCGTTACCATTGTCGTTGCGGGTGCTCGTTGTAGGGCCTGCTACAGCGGCTCCGCCCTTGTAACAGTCCGAGGTCGTCATACATTAGTGGGCGATCGGCCATAGATCGGCTCACAGAAAGTGTAGGGTACGTGTGTGGCTGGTGTGCGTGTTGTGTACAGTACGACTTCCTTGCGATTGCCTGTTTTCTTTTTCGGCGGGTCTAGCATCTGGGGTTGCTAGTAGTAGCTGTGTTACAGGGGCTTGCCAGTAGTGTTGTGTTAGCGTTCTATGGACCATAGATGTTTAGTTCCTCGCTAATAGTGTCTTTGGTCTATTATGTTTCCATCTATGGTTGTGGTCGTAGTTCCCCAGAGGAAGAATATACGGGTTACGTGAGTGTCTCGTGTTTCTGTACAGTCGTTTGGAGAGTTTCTTTAATACCTACGAGAGGGTATCTGGCCGATATTCCCGGTGAAGATCCGTGGTGCGTGTGTAACGCGGAGCATTGCTTATGGTTCTGAGTACTTCGTTCTGTATGAGCTGCAGACGGCGCAGACGTGTGAGCGCAGCTTATCCCCAGACGAGAGCAGCATACGTCATCAGAGGTCTAATAAGTGTGGTGTACATGGGCCTGGATACCCTCCTATTCAGTGTGCTACGCCTGTTAAGCATAGGATAGAGTTGTGTCAGCCTTGCGTTTGCTTTGTTGGTGATGCGTTGAATGTGGTCCCCCTACAGTAGTTTCCGGTCCAGCCAGACACCGAGGTATTAGACCTCCTCAGGGAAAAGTTTTGGGCGTGCATATAGTGTTATTGGGTTGCAGTGTTGATGTTTGCGCAGTAGTTTCGGTCTTCTAGTGAACAAAACGAATTCGAACATGTCGACGTTTACTCTAACACGCCATTTCACAAACCAAGGCTCTGCCGCTCTGAGTGCAGTCTGTAGTCGTGAGTTAATGTTAGACGGTTTCCAGTCTTGCACGAGGATGGCAGTCATCCGCGTAGATGGCCGCCGTCGAGTTGCGTGTAGGTCGGAGGTCATTAATGTAGTGATTAAACAGTATGGGCCCTAGGATGCTTCCTTGGGGTACTCCAGCCTGGATTCCATGTCGTGTCGACTGTTTATCCTGCACGTCGGTGTTGAAACTCCTGTCCGTGAGATATGAGTGTATGAGACGTACGAGCACGTCGGGGAACCGTGTGTCGCTAATATACACACAACTGATTTAAATATATAAGCTGTGTGATAAAAAACTTTGCTTAAAAATTATAGTAACCTCTGAGCAAGATCTAAATAAACTATGTTCATAGCTACACATGCTCAATGGGGGACAGATCCGGAGATCTTGCTGGCCAGGGTAGTTGACTTACACCTTCTAGAGCACGTTGGGTGGCACGGGATACATGCGGACGTGCATTGTCCTGTTGGAACAGCAAGTTCTCTTGCCGGTCTAGGAATGGTAGAACGATGGGTTCGATGACGGTTTGGATGTACCGTGCACTATTCAGTGTCCCCTCGACGATCACCAGTGGTGTACGGCCAGTGTAGGAGATCGCTCCCCACACCCTGATGCCGGGTGTTGGCCCTGTGTGCCTCGGTCGTATGCAGTCCTGATTGTGGCGCTCACCTGCACGGCGCCAAACACGCATACGACCATCATTGGCACCAAGGCAGAAGCGACTCTCATCGCTGAAGACGACACGTCTCCATTCGTCCCTCCATTCACGCCTGTCGCGACACCACTGGAGGCGGGCTGCACGATGTTGGGGCGTGAGCGGAAGACGGCCTAACGGTGTGCGGGACCGTAGCCCAGCTTCATGGAGACGGTTGCGAATGGTCCCCGCCGATACCCCAGGAGCAACAGTGTCCCTAATTTGCTGGGAAGTGGCGGAGCGGTCCCCTACGGCACTGCGTAGGATCCTACGGTCTTGGCGTGCATCCGTGCGTCGCTGCGGTCCGGTCCCAGGTCGACGGGCACGTGCACCTTCCGCCGACCACTGGCGACAACATCGATGTACTGTGGAGACCTCACGCCCCACGTGTTGAGCAATTCGGCGGTAAGTCCACCCGGCCTCCCGCATGCCCACTATACGCCCTCGCTCAAAGTCCGTCAACTGCACATACGGTTCACGTTCACGCTGTCGCGGCATGCTACCAGTGTTAAAGACTGCGATGGAGCTCCGTATGCCACGGCAAACTGGCTGGCACTGACGGCGGCGGTGCACAAATGCTGCGCAGCTAGCGCCATTCGACGGCCAACACCGCGGTTCCTGGTGTGTCCGCTGTGCCGTGCGTGTGATCATTGCTTGTACAGCCCTCTCGCAGTGTCCGGAGCAAGTATGGTGGGTCTGACACACCGGTGTCAATGTGTTCATTTTTCCATTTCCAGGAGTGTAGTTAACGGGAAAGATGATTATTCCCCATTGGGGATGAAAAGCGTTGTTCTAACATATGTGGGGTATCTTGCGTGAGTATTATAGATTGTTGATCATTGGGTGCACTCCAGTGTGTGATGATGGTCTCGTTACTTTCAATCAGCGTCAACGTCGTGAATAAAATGAACTAGCAGACGTTGTGAAATTTCGAAAATGTCACATAATAACCTGCCTAAATCAGAGTTTCCGAGACACATGTAGTAGCAATGCATGTGAAGCAACGGTACCTGATGAAGAATGGACACCTCACCTGTAACAGCGATAGGACACATTGCTTCGAGTGATGACGCAGTTCAGTACACCCTAACAGAACTCAGCGATCTTTTCCGATGTGTTAAGATTCGTCCGCAAACCCTACCCGGGCTGCAGTCTCAAAACAAATGAGGTCAGTACCGTGGACACTGTGGGATCATGTATAGGAGGAGCGATCCTAATTAAATTCAACCGCCAAACGTTACAACCAGGTTGATAAACGTAGAAGCTGCTAACGGTCGAAGCATCATATAAAGAATTTCAGCTGATCTGCACAGTGAAGCTTAGTAAAATGATTGTGAACAAACGAAACGATGAACATGCTACTTGGGTGCCAGATGTACATCGTCTGGATAATACGAAGAAACGGAATTTTTTCCCACGACATATTCTGATGCAACAGATTCATGAGCATTTTTTCTTAGTATGGGATCTTTGTCAATACCACTTGCGAGAATATACAGTGAAGATACAATGAGGAGTTCTGCAGTTCGGCGAGGCCCTCCAGCACTCAAAAGTTTCGTGGCAAAGAAACGTTGAAAGATTCTCCTCCACATTTTTGTTACTCAGGTTGTGCGCGTCTCACAAGTGATGAGAATACTTGAGTGGGAAACTACGAAACTACAACATGGAGCCTCACAGGTGCAATCTTGATGGTTCTCTACTCCACAGCAACTGCCACCACTCCGTGTAGCTTGGTGGTGCTCTGTCTAAGGCGAGCTCACGATGGTTGATCGAAACCAGATATGTGCAGTATGACAGAGATCAACATAAATATAAATCTATAGCTGAACAGCGGGACTGAGGCACACAAGTATCACCGTACTCGTTGAGGGTTTCTCAACCGATTATGATACAGCTTGGGAAAGAAAGGTGTGAGCTTTGTCTTGCTGATGGATGTGGAACGAGAACCTTTGTATGGCTTAGCTGGGAGTGGCTTCAAACAAAGAAATATCAGGGTTCTAATGTTCCTGAATGACCTGGAACAGCAGCTGAACGGAATGGACAGTGTCTTGAAAGGAGGATATAAAATGAACATCCACAAAAGCAAAACGAGGATAATGAAATATAGTCGAATTAAATCGGATGATGCTGCAGGAATTAGATTAGGAAATGAGGCGCTTAAAGTAGTAAATGAGTTTTGCTGTTTGGGGAACAAAATAACTAATGATTATCGAAGTAGAGAGGATATAAAATGTAGACTACCAATGGCAAGGAAAGCGTTTCTTGCTGAAGAGAAAATTGTTAACATCGAGCATAGATTTAAATATCAGAAAGTCGTTTCTGAAAGTATTTGTATGGAGTGTAGCCATGTATAGAAGTGAAACGTGGATGATAAATAGTTTAGACAAGAAGAGAATAGAAGCTTTCGAAATGTGGCACTACAGAAGAATGCTGAAGATTAGATGGGTAGATCACATAACTAATGAGGAGGCATTGAATAGAATTGGGGAGAAGAGGAGCTTGTGGCACAACTTGACTAGAAGAAGGGATCTGTTGGTAGGACTTGTTCTGAGGCATCAATGGATCACCAATTTAGTAATGGAGGGCAGCGTGGAAGGTAAAAATCGTAGATGGAGACCAAGAGATCAATACACTAAACAGGGTCAGAAGGATGTAGGTTGCAGTAGATACTTTGAGATGAAGAAGCTTGCACAGGATAGAGTAGCATGGAGAGCTGCATCAAACCAGTCTCAGGCCTGAAGACCACAACAACAACAACAGGGTAAATTTGAACCTGTGTATCAAGAATATTTTGAAGGTTGTTCGAACGGTGGTCTTAAGAAAATATCGTAAAAATTTAAACCATTTACTGTTCATAGCCATCTTGGATTCCGCGGCTCTGTTTTGGTACGAAAAAATGGTAAAAAACGCTTTTTTCAGATTTTGTAAGGAACCGTCCATGAAATAATGGTACCTCCTGAAACCCCTAAGATCCACCTTCGACTACATGTAATTTACAAGGAACCAATCAAACGTTCCACTTGCCCAAGCTGGAGGAAGTTTGTAGTACTTACACTTTGACCTTGTACTGTAGGATAGTGAAACTAGGACGATTCTTCTGTGCGGTCCGATAAATAAATGTTCCCTAGCCCCAGGGCTGGCCAAAGCACTTGATCATACCTTCCTATCACCAATAACACGTGGTAAAGAGGAAGTCCGAGGAATGGAATGTTCTGCAGTGGTAAGGATAACATTTGTAAGATATTCCACGTGGTCGTCACGACTGGGGAAATCTTGTTCGTCAAAGATCGGTAGGGAGCCGTAAAGCCGCCAGTCGGCCTTAGTAAGCTGTCATTTTGGTGTGCACACAGGTGGGGTAGGAGTGAGCAAACCGATAGCACACGGGAAATGGTCGCTCGAGTAGGTGTCAGAAATAATGGACCACTCGAGATGGTGGGCACGCTGGGCAGAAGAATGTGTCCGAATGGGAATAGGTGTGCGAGGAGCCTGAAAGTAATATAAGTGCGCCTGTGTTAAAGCAAAAAAGGTTAAGTTGATTAAGAAGGTCAGCCCAGAGGGCAACTCTAGGATAAGTTCTAGGAAAACTCCAAAGGCGATGATGCGCATTAAAGTCATCGAGCAGCTGAAATGGGAGAGGAAGCTGCCGAATAAGCTGGAGGATGCCTGCCCTGGTGACATCGAAGGATGGAGGGATATAAATGGTACGTACAAAAGGAAAAGGTCACGTCAGTAAGGAAATGGCGAGTTGCAACAGTTTGAAGACAGGTAGTCAGGGAGATGGGTTGACTACGAATGTCATCCTACATGAGCAGCATGACTCCCCAATGAGATAGAATGCCGACAATGGGGGGGGGGGGGGGGGAAGGTAAAAATGGACCGGGAAGAAATTCGAAAGCTCAAAGTGGTCGTGAGGACGCAAGTTCGTTTCATGAAGGCAGAGTACAAGTGGATGCAGCGATTCTCAAAGAAGCTATAAATCCTCTTTGTGAAATCGAAGGCCGCGAACGTCCCATTGGAGGACAGTCATGATGAGGAGAAAAGGAATGGTGTCACCTCGGTGGCTGCTGAGTGCCACCCTGCACTGCAGGCCATAGAGGCAAGAAGATCCTGCTCCATGAGGTCCACAGAAGCGACGGCTTCCTTTTCCGTCGGCCTGCCTCCGTCGAACGCAGAAAAACGGTTGGTGGTGCACACCGACGACACAGAGGCTGTCCAGATGAAGGTATCATGTGGCGACACTTTCGAAGACGATCTTGGAGTCATTGATGGAGAAGACCGTTTGCCTTTGTTGAACTTTTCGATTGTTTCCAATTAGCAGAGAAAGACTCAGGTGTTGGCTAGCTGGAAGAATGGAGGAAGTCTTCATGGGAGTATTCCTTCTGTTCTTTCTGACCTGCCAGTTATGTAGTTGGTGGCTTCGCTCCTTGAGGCGAGAGTTTGATGGCTTCTGGCACAGCTGGGCGAGGGGATGGGGATTCTACCATGCCACTGGGCGATTTCACAACCCCAGAGCAGAGTCTGAGGTCGCATGTCCTTCATGGCGAGAGATGTAGCAAGAACACCACTAAAAGTGCCAGATGGTAGAGTGCAGGGTTTGTGACTAGCCAATAACTTGTGGGTGACAGGGTAAGGACCTTTTCCCTTTATTCACATCTCCTGGACAGCCTTCTCATCCAGATACACGAGACAATCTTGAGAGGAGGCGGCATGGTTACCATTGCAGGGAGAAGGACGCAGACATTCGCCATCGTCCACATCCCTGCCACAGGTTACACATTTGGACAGTTGTCAGCAACACATTTCCGTGTGGTTGAAGCTATCACACTCATTGCAGCGTGTTCGGTTCGTAGTGTATGGTTGGACTGCGATAAATTCATAGCCAGCTATGGTCGAGGAGGGAAGCACCACTCTATCAAAGGTGAGAATAAGAGTGCGTGCAGGCGCTAAGGAAACGTCTACTTTTCCATCGCCCAATGTCAGAGGGGTACATTTGGATTTCAGCGTCGGTCAGACCGTCAAAGCAGCCTAGTGTAAATAACACCACAGGATGAATTCAGAGTTCTGTGTGCCTCAACACGAACAGGATAGCCGTGAACCATGGTGCAGCTCGTAGAGTCTTTCAATCGTTAGACTTATTCCGTTTACGTTTGGTAGACGTTGATTGTGAAGATGAGTGGCTCATTGCGAGAAAATCCCCCATGATTGCCAGCATCTCCGACGGTGCGTTCCTTCCAGCTGTGGGCCCCCTTCACAGGGGGTCTCACAAGCCTTAGGTGATTGTTCACACATCAGGTCACACCCCCTGAACACCTGACAGAGGGACCAATCGGCAATTTCGGATGGTAGCAGCTCGGGCTATCATCCCTCCTTGGGCCAGGCTCACACCATGGGGTACGTGCGAACCCTACCTATCGATCCGGGGCTGGGAATTATGCGTTACCCAGTCACTTGTTACGCGTCAGACAAGTGGGTCAGTGTTCAGGAGCGCACAGGGGGAAAGAAGAAAAAGACGAGCCTCAAACGCCGAAGCGGTGGAAGGATAGGAGAAGGTGAAGGAAGAAAGGAAGACGAAACGGTAAACAGTGGAGAGACTGTCCATCTGTCAGGTACAGAAGACGAAAAATATTCCCATAAACAGTCCAGACATGTTCCCCAACCCAGGGGAAATAGAATAGCAGGAAGATAGACATGCAGCACGGAAAGGAAAAGATGCTGCAAAGGCTTGGGCCCCGTGGTAGCTAAGCACGAACCCACCTAAGTGTGGCAAGACCCTGAGGGGAGGGGGGCGGTGGGTGGGGGGGGAGGAAGGGTGGTAAGATCAGATGAAGATTTCCTAAATGAGTCTGACAGGAAAAGTGAACTGGAATCATTATTTGCCTGTTTCAGTCTGATTTCAGTAGCGAATTCATCGTTTTGAATGAACTAGATAGCAGGACTATGATTGATAATATTTTTATAGACAGTGTTCAGACTGAAACAGTTCATGTGTACACAGTGTTGCTAGTGGACTATCTGAGCATGATACACAATTAATGGAAATAAACAATGTAGCACCTTACAAATCTGAGGCATCACTGTAAAAAGCAGGGATACAGTGGTTTAAGAAGAAGTTAAAAGAGATGATCCGAGACGTGGTGTATATGGAAAGAGATACTAATATGAAATTCAGTATTCCATAGTACAATTGTGTCAGTATCTGAAAGTATCTCATCTACAAATCTATCCAGAAAGTCTACTGAAAAAGGTACAAAGTCAATAATAACTAAAGGGATTAAAACAACTTGGGAAGAATATTTCCGGAAAATATTGAATGAGGATAGAGAAGAGTACCTGTCCTCTGGTGACCAAATTGTGAAACTAATAACACTGTTATTCGATAAAATGTTACAAGGAGGTTCAATAGCCAAGGAAATAGAGCTGGGCTATATTAATACTCTATTTAAGAAAGGGGATCACAAAAGCTGCCCGAACTATCGAGGAATTTGTGTTATAAACATATCAATGAGAATTTTTGGGAAAATAATTAAAAATGAGCTGGAAATAAATTTGCAATCCAGGAAGAATAATGTGGCTTCAAAGCTAGTAGTTCATGTGTGGTGTCACCGCCAGACACCACACTTGCTAGGTGGTGGCCTTTAAATCGGCCGCGGTCCGCTAGTATACGTCGGACCCGCGTGTCGCCACTGTCAGTGATTGCAGACCGAGCGCCGCCACACGGCAGGTCTAGAGAGACTTCCTAGCACTCGCCCCAGTTGTACAGCCGACGTTGCTAGCGATGGTTCTCTGACAAATTGCGCTCTCATTTGCCGAGACGATAGTTAGCATAGCCTTCAGCTACGTCATTTGCTACGACCTAGCAAGGCGCCATTATCATTTGCTGTTTATCTTGTGATGCATGTACCGTCAGACCGATGTTCACCAAATATGGATTAAAGTTAAGTATTCCAACAGCTACGTACTTTATTTGCTGGACTCAAATCCTTTAACTGTTCTAGACCTCACGCCAGCCTGCGTGAGCTTAAACGCGTGCCTTTCGGCTACCCGTCACAGTGGATTGGCTGTCTTGCCAGTCCACAACATCATGTGTAGACCATATTTTCACATTACGACCGATCTTAGAGAAACATAGGCAAAAATAAGAAACACATATGATTAATTTTCATAGATTCAGAGCCGGCCGAAGTGGCCGTGCGGTTCTAGGCGCTGCAGTCTGGAACCGCGAGACCGCTACGGTCGCAGGTTCGAATCCTGCCTCGGGCATGGATGTGTGTGATGTCCTTAGGTTAGTTAGGTTTAACTAGTTCTAAGTTCTAGGGGACTAATGTCCTCAGAAGTTGAGTCCCATAGTGCCCAGAGCCATTTGAACCATTTGAACCATAGATTCAGAAAAAGCATATGATACAGTCCCGAGAAAACTATTTGGAGAACATTACATATGATAAACATAAAGGATTCTTTAATTAAATTAATACAAGAAATATATAAAGCTAACGTATGTGAAGTGAAAATTGGTAGGACACTTTCGCAGAAATTAGAACAACGAAGGGTCTGTTACAAGGCTGCCCCACGTCACCAACATTATTTAAAATCTATATAGACATCAGTCTTAAGACATCTCCTACTATTTGCTGATGATCAAGTAGTAACGGCACAAGATGGGAAGGATGCAAATTATATATGTAACCAACTAGTAATGGAATACAGAAACTGGGGACTGAAGATTATTTACCAGAAAACACTCTACCTCACTAATGATCCAGATGACTTATACATAGAGGGAAAGAAAATTAAGAAGATCAACACTCTCTCTTACTTGGAAACCAGTTCAGAGGAGGAGGGAAAAATCAGAGGCAGAAATAAATGAAAGAATTAGCAGAGGAAGAAAGGTCATTCAGGTGCTCAACTCAACTTTATCTAGCATAAATATAATAAACAGAACCGAAAAAATCATATATAAACCGACACCAGAGAGCATAGTTATAAATGGAGTGGGGACTTGTACTACTAATCTAAAACACATAAGAAAACTGTAAGCAGTAGAAATGGACCTTTGGTGAAGATCACCAACAACTTCCAGAAAATAAAAAGTAAGAAACGACGAAGCAATAAAGAGAATGGACGTTAGAGGAAGATTAGAGAAGTAAGAGAAGTTTAGCTAATGCGGTAAAATACACATTTCTCAATTTTTGTTATATAAAGAAATTTACCTAAATTCTTCCATCCTCCTGTTAAAAGGATAGGAAAGCAACATCGAAAATCTTTTGTAATTTATTCCGAGTGCCATATTCGGAAAGTGCTAGACAAACAATGAATTCTCCGAATGCTCGAGCCATGCATAACTCTGTTTTTCTTCTCGCTTTCCTTTATTAGTAAAGTAAAGTCTGAGGCACAAACTTGTATCCGGCCTGTTGTCCTGACTGCAGACAGAGTATGGCCTTTCTGCGACAAGGCGCTTGGAGACAGAGATTATTAGCCAATCGCCCCGACTGCCTTTATTCCCCCCCGATACTCATTTGACAGTACTCTGAATTTGGTCCATCATTGTGGAACTGAAGGGAGAAAGACTAGCGCCCGTCTCCCTTTGATAAAGTGGCATATTAACGCAATATGCACTGACGGGAAAAACTGCAACACCAAAAATTAATTAACGGCCAGGAATGTCTTTCCTCAGTGCCGTAAAATCATGGATATCGCATTGGGGACACAGACTCTGTTTGGAGGACCTGTAAGGCCCTCCCACTGAAACTGCAGGCTATTCAAGGAAGTTTGGCCACTTGTAGTCCCGCCTACATGTTTAGACGTTTATCTGGCAATCCCTTATACGTCCTCCATACAGTGCAGGTCTGTCCCCAAGCGATTTCCCTATTTTTGCAGCCCTGAAAGGAAAAATTATTCTTGGCCGTCGATTTACTTTGGACTACTAGGTCCACTCCTCGGTGTAGTCATGGCTCCATAGGCAACTGAAAACATTTTTTCCATGAATTCATTGGGCATCTAGTTCCACAGTGGGTTAAATATATGATAATTTATACCGCTTACTTTTAATATAATGAACAGCTTACTTATTGAAATTTTTTGGCAGATAAAGTTGTGCACAGGACCCACACTCGCTAACTTTGCCTTTCCCGATAGAGCACTTTCCCGAGAAAGTCAGCATTCCAGATTTCGAGTCTCGGTCTGGCTCATAGTTTGCATCTGCCAGGAGGCTTCATATCATTGCACAATCCGCTGCAGATCGAAAATTTCAATTTACAGATTACTTTCTGTATGAATTCATGGTCTTGTGGCGATAAGAATTATTTTCGGGCCTCCAGCCACGTCAGGTGGTCAAAATCCACGAGAAGCTATAGTCCGCAGCTCGTGGTCGTGCGGTAGCGTTCTCGCTTCCCGCGCCCGTGTTCCCGGGTTCGATTCCCGGCGGGGTCAGGGATTTTCTCTGCCTCGTGATGACTGGGTGTTGTGTGATGTCCTTAGGTTAGTTAGGTTTAAATAGTTCTAAGTTCTAGGCGACTGATGACCACAGATGTTGAGTCCCATAGTGATCAGAGCCATTTGAACATTTGAGAAGCTATAGAAATAAAAATGTCTGAAAATCCCATCAGTAAGAATGACGGTTTGTTATCTCTGCTCACCCTGGAACCCGGCCACCGCGAGGTTGCAGTGAGCGCGAAGGACGCGGGACGAAGATATTACCGTATTTGACGAGGAATAGAGCACCAGTGACGTCACAGCAATCTTGCATGTAACGGCGACGCAGCAGTCGTGTACCAGTTCACAATGGCCGGGGAGAGCTCAGTCGAAAGCTCGTGGGATTTTAACTAGCCGACGGCGCTGCAGGCCAGAGATGATTCTATTAGTTTACTTACTTTGCTTTCATGTGGCTTGTTTTCAACTGACTACCATTTGTATGCTACTAAGAGACTTCCGTGGAAAGCGAAATCAGTTGCAGGTTGACTAACGGCTTCCAGGGCAACAAAAATTTGAGCTTCAGTATTTTCCCTAATTATTGACCGAATATGAAACGTAAAATGCTTCGTAATCTACTCACTGAGCAGTAAAGTTAAAAGTGTAACACAAAAGGGCAAGTATTACTGTCAGAGACTGGGTGTTTGTGCCGGCCGCTGTGGCCAAGCGGTTCTAGGCGCTTCAGTCGGGAACCGCTCGACAGCTACGGTCGCAGGTTCGAATCCGCCCTCGGGAATAAATGTGTTTGATGTCCTTACGTTAGTTACGTTTAAGTAGTTCTAAGTTCTAGGGGACTGATGATCACAGATGCTAAGTCCCATAGTGCTCAGAACCATTTGAACCCGATGAACTTGGTGTTTGTCTTCAGGCAGCATAACTGACGGCTCACAAATTTCAGGACTATATCCACCCAATGTCTGACAATTATGGCGTTTCGGAACTTGCAACAAGCTTTATAAATAATTTCCAACCTTTAGGAAGCATTTGACGCTGATACCTCCCGACAAAATGATGAAAGGAAAAGAAATTAACACTCACTACATTTTCGCTGTTCATGCAATACAACTTCAACATCACACATGACGTTCTAATTTGTCATTTCTTTACCCCCGACTCCGTAACACAGGTAGCAGACTGTACCGAAATACACAAAATACGATACATGGTTCAGAAGATATAACGACATAGACAGTTATATGAGCGAAAAATTTTCTGCTTGAAAGAGCCTGCAGTAAAACTCCAGCATCAGGCGTGCGTCTTAATTTGTTACTTCTTCAAAGTTACCTCCGTTTGAACATACTCTGCATGCAATATACATATATACTTGGTGGTTATAACTCAAGTGCACTACTGACAGAGGTCCAGTGTGGGCTGTATTATCTTATGGCAGGGAAAATTTGTAGATATTCGTTTTGGTAATGCAGCATAGATATAAGATGGAAAAAGTTAATTTCAGCTTTGGTCAGCAGGTCTAAATATGGTGCTGTGAATACAAGAGAGGCGCATAGAAATGTTTCCGTGTATGGAAGTCGGAATAAGCAGTGGGCAGCAAAGGTCAGAAAAATGAGAAAGGGATTATTTTATTATTAGCCATGATTTAGGCAATTTGTTGAATATGAGCACCGGAGACGTCGACGAGATGGTGTACAGAGCCAGATTTTCACCTGGTGAAAAAAATTAGAACCAAAAGTTTTGGCAGCATAAATCCATTCAACCTTAACGTATTAGAGTATTTACTAAGTTTTGCTGCGATGCGATACTTACAGCCCACACTGAACCTCTTTGAGTGCCTGCACTTTATTTACAACCACCCGGTACAGTGGATGAATTGGCAAAATGACATCGCTGTATGTTACACAGTTCAGTACATATGATGTCATAAACATTGAAATGCGTGACAAACTGGCTTATGGTTTTACAGGAGTGCAAATCACTCAATTTATATTCGTCTATTGTTTCATAATGAGAATAATTAGCGACTTCCATCGAAAGCTAAACATTTTCAAAACTCTTCTAAACTTTTTCCTCTCTTAAACTATTAACTTCAAATATTTAACACATGATCTAGTTTGTAAAACAATGAGGCATTTCAATATATTTTACACATGGGAGGTCAGTTCTTTAACGGTCCGCTCCCGGTAGCTAAGTGGTCAGCGCGACAGAATGTCAATCCTAAGGACCCGGGTTCGATTCCCGGCTGGGTCGGAGATTTTCTCCGCTCATACTCTGGGTGTTGTGTTGTCTTTACCATCATCAGTTTATCCCCATCGCCGCGCAAGTCACCGAAGTGGCGTCAAATCGAAGACTTGTACCAGGCGAACGGTCTACCCGACGGGAGGTTATAAACACAAGACCTTATTATTATAGTTTTTTAAGGAATCAGAGTTTACTGTTATTTTACGAAATGGAAAGATGATGGTTGTGGCGTGGCACACATCTGTCAGAAATGTTTCTCACTGCCCGTTTCTCTGCATTTTTCCGTTTCATTGCTATGTCGGTTTCCCCCGAAGATTTTTCCCAAACGATATTGCTCTTTGAAAATGGGCGACTGTGTTGCCCTTTTACGAGCTGCACATGCCGTCGTGTGTGTGTGGAACTCCGCGCCGCATCATAACTGGAATAACCTTCTGCAAAGGCGCCTGCGGTGCTGGAATGTTCTCCAGAGGCGCGCGCGGTGCTGGAGACGCGGGCGCCAGCCGGCTGCGCCTCCAGAGGCAGCCATTCGGCGCGGCCTGGCCAGGTTAATGTCGAGTAATGCCGCCCACTTACCGTTTCCCACAGACCTCTCAAATGTAAATGAATAGCCGAATTAGGGTTATCGAGCGGTGCGGGAAGCGGCAGCGAGGGGGCTGGGTTGCCGCCTGCGCGCTCCGTGGCTCAGACTGGGCAGGGACTGAGGGATGTGCGAAGCGGCGGCGGAGACCCAGCGCCGCCAAGGCTCCGTCAGCAGACCAGCCGCTTCCCAATATTTTTGTGGAAACCATCCAAACGTAAACGCAACTCTGTAACGCAGCACTGCCTAATCGTATTAGTAACTATTATCTACCTTATCCCTGATCACCATTCAGTCGTCCTTCCAGGTTAAGGTTTTTATGGTGGCCTACTATGCCGCCAAGGCTGACTAACTCTCCATGTGACATAGATGAACTCTTTTTTTTTGCGGTACTCCAACTACGTCTGAAACTGTCTGACAAGAGGCAATGTAATGCTGAAAGAATTGTCCACTTTGAGGAGGGGGAGGAAATTAGTGTTTAACGTCCCGTCGAAAACGAGGTCATTAGAGACGGAGCACAAGCTCGGATTGGGGTAGGATGCGAAAGGAAATCGGCCGTGCTCTTTCAAAGGAACCATCCCGGCATTTGCCCGAAACGATTTAGGGAAATCACGGAAAACCTAAATCAGGATGGCCGCAGACGGGTTTGAACCGTCGTCCTCCCGAATGCGAGTCCAGTGAGCTAACCACTGCGCCACATCGCTCGTTTGTCCACTTTGACAAATTGGAAGATGTGGAAGTGAAACAGAAGCATGAAAATGAAATTGCAGAACATCGTAGCATCCTAAAAACATGAAAGGTACATGGGTGTGTGACTCTATAATATAAAGGGTGGTCCATTGATTGTGACCAGACCAAATATCTCACGAAATAAGTATCAAACGAAAAAACTACAAAGAACGAAACTCGTCTAGCTTGAAGGGGGAAATCAGATTGCGCTATGGTTCGCCCGCTAGATGGCGCTGCCATGGGTCTAACGAATGTCAACTGCTTTTTTTTAATTGGAACCCCCATTTTTTATTACATATTCGTGTAGTACGTAGAGACATATGAATGTTTTAGTTGGACCACTTTTTTCGCTTTGTGATAGATGGCGCTGTAATAGTCGCAAACGTATAAGTACGTGGTATCACGTAACATTCCGCCAGTGCGGACGGTATTTTCTTCGTGATACATTACCCGTGTTAATATGGACTGTTTACCAATCGCGGAAAAGGTCGATATCGTGTTGATGTATAGCTGTTGTGATCAAAACGCCCAACGTGCGTGTGCTATCTATGCTGCTCGGTATCCTGGACGACATCATTCATGTGTCCGGACCGTTCGCCGGATAGTTATGTTATTTAAGGAAACGGGAAGTGTTCAGCCACATGTGAAACGGCAACCACGACCTGCAACAAATGATGATGCCCAAGTAGGTGTTCTAACTGTTGTCGCGGCTAATCCGCACATCAGTAGCAGACAAACTGCGCGAGACACGGGAATCTCCAAAACGTCGGTGTTGAGATTGCTACATCAACATCGATTGCACCCGTACCATATTTCTACGCACCAGGAATTGCATGGCGACGACTTTGAACGTCGTGTACAGTTCTGCCTTTGGACACAAGAGTAATTACGGGACGATGACAGATTTTTGGCACGCGTTCTATTTAGCGACGAAGCCTCATTCACCAACAGTGCTAACGCAAACCGGCGTATTATGCACTATTGGGCAACGGAAAATCCACGATGGCTGCGACAAGTGGAACATCAGCCACCTTGGCGGGTTAATGTATGGTGCGGCATTATGGGAGAAAGGATAATTGGCCCCCATTTTATCGATGGCAATCTAAATGGTGCAAATGAACGCTGATTTCCTACTAATGTTCTACCGATGTTGGTACAAGATGTTTCACTGCATGACAGAATGGCGATCTACTTCCAACATGATGGATGTCCGGCACATAGCTCGCGTGCTGTTGAAGCGGTATTGAATAGCATATTTCATGTCAGGTGGATTGGTAGTCGAAGCACCATACCGTGGCCCGCACATTCACCGGATCTGACGTCCCCGGATTTCTTTCTGTGGGGTATGTTGAAGGATATTTTCCATCGTTATCCATCGACAACGCCTGACAACTTGCGTCAGCGCATTGTCAATGCATGTGCGAACATTACGGAAGGCGAACTACTAGCGGTTGAGAGGAATGTCTTTACATGTATTGCGAAATGCATTGAGGTTGACGGACATCATTTTGACCATTTATTGCATTAATATGGTATTTACAGGTAATCACGCTGTAACAGCATGCGTTCTCCGAAATTATAAGTTCACAAAGGTACATGTATCACATTGGAACAATCGAAATAAAATGTTCAAACGTCCCTATGTTCTGTATTTTAATTTAAAAACCTACCTGTTGAGAACTGTTCGCCTAAAACTGTGAGTCTTAAGTTTGTATTACAGCGCCATCTACCCCAAAGCGAAAAAAGTGGTCCAACTAAAACATTCATATATCTTAACGTACTACACGAATATGTAATAAAAATTGGGGATTCCTATTTTAAAAAAACGCAATTGATATCCGTTTGACCTATGGCAGACATGTTCCGTTCTTTGTAGTTTTTTCGTTTGACGATTATTTGGTGAGATATTTGCCCGGTCACGATCAATGGATCACCCTGTAGATGTGCTACCTAAAATTTTTGCTGATATGTTTATTGTACATACAGTGTGACAGTTACTGAATTTTATGAAATAAATCGTCGTAACTTCTGAACGGTTTGCGTTAGGACGTTCAAACAGCACGGTTCACCGCGGGGCATCGTGGGAATTACTATGCGCATTATGTTTTGGTTTAGCGACTAACCTCATTATCATCTGCATGGGTTCGTCAATGAGCAACATTGGTGTATTTGGGGGACTGAGAATCTGGATTTCGCGATCCAGAAGTCTTTTCTGCCTCAACGGGTGACTGTGTGGTGGGCAATGTCGAATCACGGAGTAATCGGTGCGATTTTGCTTCATGGCACGGTGACTACCGAACTGTTCTTTCTTTTCTTTCTTTCTTTCGCTTGTGCCTTTTTCCCGCAGGGACGCAGGGTCGGAATGGTTAATCTTATTTGGCAATGTTAGATGAAGGGGTGGCCAGATGCCCTTCCTGCCACTACCCTGTACCCCCCGGGACGGAATTAGTGTACCCCCAACTGTCTGCGACTAGTGTAATCCATGGAATAATGCGAAAGTCTTCAGGTGATTGCGAGCCGTGTAACTGAGACGGGACTAGGGGCCCAGCCTGGTATTCACCTAGGGGGATATGGAAAACCACCTAAAAACCACATCCAGGCTGACCGGCACACCAACCGTCGTCGTTAATCCGCCGGACGGATTCGATCCGGGGCCGGCGAGCCTACCCGAGTCCACGAAGCAGAGCATTAGCGCTCTTTTTTTATTTTTTATATATATATATATTTTTTTTGGTCAGCATCAATATGGGATTGGAGCCAGATCGTTCGGTTGATACAGAAGCGGGTGAAGGCTTTAGAGCTCGAACAGCTATCCAATACCTGTTCTATTGAATGCAATATGGAGCATATTACCGTACTTGCGACGGTGATGCGCGTAGTGTCTAATTTTAATATATTCCGTTTCCATGTGTAGCAGAAATTCGCTATAATCGTCGCCCGTCAGCCGATTGAAGACATGACTTGTATTTTTAGTTGGCAGAATATATTTAACTTCCGGTCTGTGTAGTAAGTTCGTGTCTATGTTATTTTCAGAAGTCCTAGTTATAAGGGCGACTTTTTGACGAACCCATTGCCAATTGCGCATGCGGTGACTGCAAGTATATCTGTGGGGAACGGTATCCACAGTGACAATCTGAACAAAGGGCTGTCTCGCTTAGCCCAATCGCATGCAGGCGCTCATTTGTGCTGATAATGTTGTTAACCGTTTTGTACCATGTCGACCTGACCAAGGACGGAAGTACACTGCTGCTGATGTTCGCCCACAGGACATCCCAATTGACTCCAGTATGCTTTAGTTCGATTTTGTTCTTGCCCCCATATTGTTTCCTGTGCTCCAGAATGTCCTTGGCAGTTAAGGGTCGATGTTGGAGAAGGACCTCGCTCAAGTAGCTCTTTTCCAGATAATATGTGCGGATGTGGGAGAGCTGGTAATCAATCGTCTGCACATTGATCGGTGGTTCTAAGCTTTTCAGAGCGACTGCCTCAAACAACTTTGCCGTAAGGGTGTCAGAGTAGTTTTGGATTAAGGATGTCATCCGTTTAATGTACAAAGCCATTGCTTTGGCGTTCAGATCGGTCAGACCCATACCGCCATGCAGAGGGTAGTGGGTCACAGTTTTCATGTCAACTCGAAATATTTCCCCCCGCCACAGAAAATTGGTCAACTTGCTCATTATCTGTTTGGCTATGACAGTGGGGATTGGAAGGACCTGTGCCACATAATATGCTCGCGACAGGATACATGTATTTATAAATTTAACCCTCTGAATTTGGTCCATGCTGCGATAAACGTTATCTATTAAAGCACCCTTGACTTTGAGCGAGACATCCCGCCAATTCACCATTGTCATCCTTTGTGGGGGGATCGTCAGTATCGTCCCAAGAGATTTGTTTTCCGTAACATGGTTAGCCCATTCTAGGCCGACATCGTCAAGTCCCCTTATACGTAGTAATTTGCTTTTGGTTTCATTCATTTTTGCTCCAGAAGCGGAACAATAGCTTCTGAGGTCTGCCTCCAGTTGAATCACATCTTCCCTGTTCCTCACGACGATGCGGACATCATCAGCGTATGCCCCAACTGCAGTTTTCTTCCGGCGATCGTCATGCTCGTCATGTGCTCTTGTACTAGCCGCAGCAATGGTTCTAGTGAGATGACAAAGAGCAACATGGAAAGGGGGCTTCCTTGGGGGACACCCATTGCGATGGTAATAAGTCTTGTGAGCTGGCAGTTGACGGAGATCGTGGCGGCCAGACCAGTGATCATATTGCGCACGACAGCGATGGAGTCATGCCGGAAGCCCATCCTCCGCATCGTTTCGAAGAGGTATTTATGGCTGACACGATCAAATGCTTTATAAAAGTCGACAAAAAGGAGGCCGCAATTAATGGTGCTGGCAGAAGACAGAGCGACGATATCTCTATATTGTGCTGTAGTCTGAAATATTGATCGCCTATAAGCACAGGTTTGCTGTTGCCCAATTGTGTTTGCGGTCAACGGCATCATTCGTTTGTTTAAAGCGCTCGCAATAATCTTATAATCTGAATTAAGAAGAGAAATCGGCCGGAAGTTGTTAATCTTTTTACATCTCTTATTTTTATGAATCAACACGATTTTACATTCTTTAAGTTCTGACGGTACAAACTTTCCCCGCAGGACGTCGTTAACGGCTTGTGTCAACTTATCACCTATGATACTCCAATATCGTTAATATAATTCGACCGGAAGGCCATCAGGGCCCGGCGATTTCCTTTTAGGGGAGCCGCGAATTATTTCAAGGACATCATCTGGACTAAAAGCCGAAAATAAGCTGGCGTTGTCGTCGGCCGTAATTGTGGAGGTTGTAAACGCAAATAACTCATCCGAATCGTCCTCTTGCGTTGCTTCTGCCTCATACAGGGCACTGTAATACCTGTGGATTTCTCTGATTATCTCGTTTTGCACAGTGAGGACAGTACCGTTTTCTAATCTAAGTTCGTCCATGAATATCCGTCGTCGGTTCTTGCGATGTTAAATCAGATGATATAACGCAGCCGTTTCGTCCTCGCTAACAGATCTGGCTTTTGACTTAATTTTAGGACCCTCCAGTTGTTTTCTCTTTAAGCTTAATAATGTCGCTTTAATTTTCTTGATGTCAGACAAGCGCCTGTCTGATCCATCTGCCCTTAAAACCATGTAGTAAAATTCCATTGTACGGTGAACTGCCCGAGATCTCTCTATACTATAATATATAATTACTTTCCGTAATTTGGGCTTCGCCTTGCGGGTCCACCACTCCAAAAGTTGTGTACAGAGCGCAAGCAAAATTTCCAAGCTGTCTTTAATTCGGCCTCGAGCTCGTCGTCTGTTAAAAGGCCGACATTCATGCTCCACTGATTCCTAAACCAGTGAGTTGGTTGCCGGTCTAAGTTTATGCAGGCACTCATACTACAGTGATCAGAGAAGCTGACGGGAGTGATTTCCACTTGTAGCAAATTCCTCACTATGTGACTTGACATGGCGCTGCAGCTGTAGGGAATCCGGTCAAGCCCGAATCCCGTACAAGATCGGCAAGTTGCTGACGAAAAGGACGACCACAAAAAAGTACAATACCCGTGAATCACTCGGAACACAGAAACACACAACGGCAAACAGTAAACACTGGCAAGGACACCGACGACGCGGAGCAACCAGCTAGCACGTCCGACCGCGGCGACAGCGAAAGCCGGAATACGCTCTCGGCTAACGTGGGGGGTCGGTGGCTACCGAACTGTGACTACCGAATATTACACAATGTCCAGGTATGAGATTCCTCTCACAGTTTCATCAGCAAATATGGAAGGTCCCAAAACTTTGTGAACAGAAATGGCTCTTAATACATTCAGTTTCGGTCCGTCTTTTTCATAATCGACGACGATGCCAGGGCGTGTGGCCTCCATATTCTTACATTATGGCGGTTTACTTTACACGATATGTGAAAAGTCGATTCGCGCAAGAAGATGACTCGATCGGAAAAAATGTCCTCTGCCATTTACAGAAGAACTGAAATGCAAAATTGGTTCCTCCTGCTATGGTCGTCGGTACGCAGTTGCGACAGTGCGTAGGCGACCCGTCTCAGCCTCGATTTCGGGGAGGTTTTAAATTTCTTCAAGGACACAGCCGAAACTCTAAGGAACTTTCAGCCTCCAAGAATTTTGTATTCCAGTAATAAACCTGCTCGTGCAGAGACGGCTTCTTACTGAATCGAAGGTGGAATATACTTTGCAACTGAATAACGGATTGGCTTCGTCCGAATTTGAACACAAACTGATTTCTGTTGTGGTGTACTCGCCATGTCGCTACGAACAAATAACAGCGCAAGTGTGTCAAATCTCTGCACTTTCCTCTATCCAGTGACATGCGCCATGAGTTTCTATCTTATGTAGTTTGTCTGTGATAAACACTTCAAATCTGTTCTTTCTTTTTAAATCATCTGGTATGAGACCCAGAAACTAATAGTGAAGAAATAAATACAAAAATAAAATGAAGCCGTGGGACAGGTTTTCCAGAAATATGCTTATAAAACAATGGAGAAGAAGATGGATAATTTTAACCAAACTTCCCGTTTAGGATTGGAAAAAGGAACAATATGAGTTGGCTACGCCTCTCACTCTTAAAAGAAGGGGTGAGGACAGGACAAGCATAGTTCTCGCATGCAAAGAGCGATACAACCAAACCTAGCACATTTACATCTACACTCCGAAAGTCACCTTTCGGTGCGCAGCGGAGAGTATTTTGTGTGCTACTCACTTCGCCTCTCCTATCGCTTCGCCAATGGCCCGCAGGAAGAACGATTGGCAGATAAGCTTCAGTTGGGCTCGAATCACTCTAAATTTATCTTCATGATCACGAATCTAAAATCAGAGAGATTCGAGCGCGCACGGAGGCTTCCCGGCAGTCGTTCTTCCCGCGAATTATATACGCAACTGGAGCAGGAATGGGAGGTAATGACAGTGGCACGTAAAGTGCCCTCCGCCACACACCGTTGGGTGGCTTGCGGAGTATAGATGTAGATGTAGACAAGCATGGTTTTACAACCACTGTGGGCATCTATATCGCGAAACTTTAAACCGCTGTCACAATAGACCACGATCTACCGTTCTCGAATTCCGATGCATGCTGGTACATATCTTTATTTCTTACACGATCTTCCTAGGAACAAAAAATATTCTGAAGGACAGACCCACGGCGACATCTTTCATTAAGTGCGGTATGTAAAAGTCATCATTCCTACTGCCTTTGTGAATTGCGTTCAAATGAAAATTTTTGGTTATCCAAACATGTAGTATACTTTTTGCCAGTCTGACATTTGCTAAATGTTGCCTTCATGGCTTTGCAATTGTAATGGCCAGCAGTATTATTAGACCTTCAACTCACACACACATCTACCTCCGTAGCCAAAGTCACTATCACACATTTTGGCAGTACATGTTGCCTTCAAGTTTGTGAATTCGATCTCGGGAGGTCAAATAACGTTTCGCCGCCACTATTTTGCTGGCGAGATGACAATGTAAAGTTCCTTAGACGTTTCAGCAGTGTCCCTGAAGAAATTTCGAATCTCGACGAAGTCGAGGTTGTGACAGTGGCGGTCCGTTCATGTCTTGGGGATGTTAAACTGGCCTGGTCCCGTGGAGAATTTCGAAAAGAAGCAGGCAATGAGTTTCACTATTCCCTTCTCCTACATGACAGAAACAGACGTGATACAGATGTACAAACGAACGTAAAACTGGTAGACGAAGGCAACGCCAAATTCCTTATTTATAACATACAATGTAAGGCATTCTATATTAAACAAAGTAACGAGAGTATTGTTTCTCGTCATTGAGCTGTCGCTTGATGTAGAAGTTTCCGACATACTTACTCCAATTTGTTAGTTCATTATTTTCGCTTTCTTTCGATACAAATCTTGGTCGAACGGTTTTTCGGCGTTCAAGACGCCAGCTGCCACATGTAACTGTGTAGCTTATCGACTATATTCGGTGAAAAAAATCACCAGAGTAGAAGTAAGTTGCAACAGACTCAACCACAGGCAGGCAAGAGTGTTATGGATTACGAAGCAAAACATGGCCGACAGACGTTGTGAAGCAGAGTCAGCTGCGTGCGTTATAGCAACAGCCGACTTTGCAATACACTAGCAGAAGGACGGAGGTTTTACCTCACTTGTCACCACAGAAATAACAAGAATAGTCCTCATGCCCAAAAAGTCAAAGGATGGAATATGACAATATAGGTTTTGAAACTTCCTGGCAGATTAAAACTGCGTGCCGGACCGAGACTCGAACTCGGGACCTTTGCCTTTCGTGGGCAATTGCTCTACCACCCAAGCACGACTCACGCCCAGTCCTCACAGCTTTACTTCTGCCAGTATCTCGTCTCCTACCTTCCAAACTTTACAGAAGCTCTCCTGCGAACCTTGCAGAACTAGCACTCCTGAAGGAAATGATATTGAGGAGACGTGGCTTAGCCACAGCGTGGGGGATGAGCAATTGCCCGCGAAAGGCAAAGGTCCCGAGTTCGACTCTCGGTCCGGCACACATTTTTAATTTGCCAGGAAGTTTCATATCAGCGCACACTCCGCTGCAGAGTGAATATCTCATTCTGGAATATAGGTTTTGTTGTGATGGAAGGTTCCGTCGTACTTATTGCAGTTTGTTACTTCATTATTTTCGCTTCCTTTTGATACAAATCTTGGTCGAACAGTTTTTTGGCATTCAAGACGCCAGCTGCCACATGTAACTGTAAATGCGAAAACCATAAAAGACGCCTGCCCTTTGTAAAACATCGCAGAAGCCTTGGATGATTTAGGGCAATACTAAAATCTTTCAACAATGGATTTAAAGAGTGGTTATCACCATGTGGATGTTGCACCACAGGATCGATGCAAAACGACGTTTTCGGCCCCGTGGACACATTACCAGTTCAGAAGAATGCCATTGGGATTAAAAATGCACCTGCATCGTTTCAGAGATTGTTGGATGGAGCCTACTCAGAGGGTTAAAACCACAGTGTATCCCGATAACATTATCGTCTGTGGGTGTGATATGGGGCAGCGTATGCAATGAATTAGGGAAGTATTCATAAGGAAAAAAGTAGCGAAATTAACAATGAATATGGGAAAGCGTAATTTTGTGATGAAAGTGGTAGCATACCTAGGTCAGATCATAAGTAAAAATGGGTTAAGACAGACCCAAGAGCTATATGTCAATTTCCTGCACCATAACTTGTAAAGGAGTTGCAATCGTTCTTAGGAGTCGCAAACTGCTGTATTTCGGCCAGTTCGTAGAAGGATTTGCGTCTATAACCAGACCATTGACATAATTGTTAAAAAAAAGGTACTGAATTTGTGGTCAGAAGAGTTCCAGCATGTTTCTGAGAAGCTAAAAGAAGCTTTAACATCGAGTCCGGATTCTGACAGAGAGTTTGTTTTATCACGTGATGCGAGGAGCTATTCACTCGCCTGAATGTTGTCACAAGGCATAGAAGGCGTATACCATCCGGTAGCTTACGCATAAGGCAGCTAAATTCCGAAAAAAGGAATTACTCCACAACGGAGAAAGATATATTATGCGTTATTTATGGAATCACATGTTTCAAATGTTATCTGTACGGCAAAAAGTGTAGAGTAATAACAGATCACGCGGCATTAAAATGGTTGGTGAGGTTAAAGAATCCTTGTAGTAGTTTGATGCGATGGGCTTTAAGACTAACAAAGGGGCCTTCTGATCTCGGGAATTCAGTTCGGGATAAGACTTCGCAGGTTGGTTGTATACCTCATAGAAGCCTTAGAGCGCACTGTCCTGAAAAATCCGAGAAAAAGGGCTCCAAAGTTTTAAGCGTAGCTCACACGTACGTGTCAAATACGATAACAAGTAGCACTGCTGCGAACAGGTGAAACAGATCAGTCAGTAGTTTACTAGAATGTTATATGACTTCTCCAGGTTCAATTCTACCTGCAGGTTTTATTTCTTTCATTTCCGTAATTGTTTTAAACTTATAACATCTTTTGAATAAAATTAATTACCAACATTTTTACCAATAAAGTCATAAATTATTTTATTTTGTTTATGAAATGGACGTCACAGGGAACTAGCGCGTTTCAAGCCTGTGTGACAATGACAGCGATGTACTCTCAGGGGATGTCCTTGTAATCAGAGCCATTTGCTCTCGGATCCACTTCCAACTATTCATGTGACCGCTGCAAGTGTATACATGAATTATTGTGTCAACTAGATGGCATTTTCCTTTTGTTGCCGCATTATGCTCTTCATGTAGAGTGTCGTGACTGTCTGATTTCGGCACTTACATGACTGAACTCAACATAGAAAACCCTTCCATGCTGTAAACGACTGTTGATATTCTGCACGTCAATCGGAGGAAGCAGGCTTCGAGGTTTAATGATCTAGAAAAATTGGCTGGTTATTCTTTCTCGCGATTCTCTTATTAAATTAACTAGCCTTTTGATAAAAGGTGCAGAGGCTTTATCCGATATATCTGTTAATTCTACCACACCATTTTTAGGATGTAAAGTGGCTACTTTAGCAGGTACTCTGAACACTTAACCTTTCCACAAAAAGTTTGTGATTCCGGACGTTATTGTCCTCGCAATCATTCTCGGTATTGGAAACAGCTGGGCAGTATAACAAGCTTCAGCAAGGATGCATGAGTTGATACACTTTATTCTGTGAACTTATTTCACATATCGAATTAAATTTTGTATTATGGCTCCTTGCACTTTATCTGCTGCCAATTTCCAATTTGAAGCCGTCATTTTCATGGGACGTGCTGTCAGGATGCTTCCAAGTGTTTTATGTTGTCGGACTGATTTTACCCACTCGATGTTCCATCGACTCCAGATGCTCCACAGTACGTATCAATCACGTGGTTACCTCTTCATTATTCCTCATAATGACCCCTATATCGTCAGCATAGGCTGTTGTAACTGTTTTATTTCCTGATATTGTTAAGCCATTTAATGTAGCA
The DNA here is from genome assembly GCF_023864345.2 of Schistocerca serialis cubense. Taxonomy (NCBI): domain Eukaryota; kingdom Metazoa; phylum Arthropoda; class Insecta; order Orthoptera; family Acrididae; genus Schistocerca; species Schistocerca serialis. The sequence goes on from NC_064645.1 coordinate 399,487,718, forward strand.
TGGACCTGTCGGAGGAAAGGTTCCAGTGAAATGGCGAAGAGCGAAATGCACAAAGGACTTCCTTAAGGAACACCTCGTTGTTTTGTTTAAGTAAAGGAGAAGGGCAAGTGGACCTGCAGAAATTTGTAAGATTACGTGATAGGGTTAAGGAAACCCGCTGTTAGAATAATTCCTAAGAGGTAAAATATGGCCAGAAGGACCGGTCGGCAGGAACTCTATTGCAATGGATAATCTAGTTTGGTCAGACTAAGGGAGCGGGTCTCGATAAAAAGGAGGACAATGTAGCGTATAAACCATATTCAGTCAAGAACTACTACAGAGACGAAGTAACATGCAACAGTCAGCCACAGGTAGTCACGAGTGTTAAGCATTGCGAAGCGAAACACTACCAACAAGCGTTTCGATGCCGAGCCAGTTGGGCGTGGTATAACAACAGCCGAGATGTAATATGCTATCAGAAAGACGGAGGCCTTTCCTCGCTTGCCCCCATGGAAGTGTTTAGAGTACGTGCCTTAAGCCCTAAACGAATACTGTATGGAGCTTATAAGTATTCAGCCATTCGTGTACTACGTTATTCTCATCTCAATATCACAGCCTACATCACGAACCTGTGACACCCAGAACAACATTTTGGAAGCAGCACGAGGTCCGGTTTTCGACAATGGGACAGGGAGGCTTGTCCTGAGTCATCTGACAGCCACCGACGGAGCAAAGAGCCGTCCTCCCTATCGTCGCTCAACCGCCACGCCGTCATCATGGTCGTAGCGTGAGACGCCACTGACAGTATCATTCGAGTGATGCCACACTCAGCCGCTCGGTTTGCGCTGTCACCAATTCTGGACGTCTATTGTTTCATACGAGAGGCAACTAGACGCCTCCAATAAGTTGTTCCTGAAGTACCACGGCCGAGGGCCTGAATGTACAAATCCACTGTCGTCATATCGTCTCATTTGACTCTCCACAGGTGACAATCGAAGGGATAACCGACAACTGGCTCATTGCATCTCTCGCTCACTATTTCTGCCACTCTTCTTTACCAGTGTTAGAAAAAGTTGTGGGAATAGAATGAGAGTTTCACTCTGCAGTGGAATGTACGCTGATATGAAACTTCATGGCAGATTAAAAATTTGTGCCGGACCGAGACTCGAACTCGGGGCATTTGACTTTCGCGGCCAAGTGCTTTACGAACGTTTTCTTTTTTTTTTTAATCTCATTTTGTTCGTTATCGTTCGTTGTATCCGCTCTGGGCGGAGGTCGAAAGACAACCGTTTCAGTTCGTTGTTGATCTAGTTACTCAGTTTTTTCATTACAGAGGGCAGCTAGCCCTCTGACCGAACGCGCTGAGCTACCGTGCCGGCATCCAACTGAGCTACCCAAGCACGACTTAGTACCCATCCTTACAGCTTCAACTCTGCCAGTACCTCGTCTCCTACCTTCCAAACTTCACAAAAGCTCTTCTGCGAACCTAGTAGAATTAGCACTCCGCCGCAGAGTGAAAATCTCATTCTGGAAACATCCCCCTGGCTGTGGCTAAGCCATGTCTCCACAATATCCTTTCTTCCAAGAGTGCTCATTGTAATAGGTTCGCAGAAGAGCTTCTGTGAAGTTTGGAAGGTAGGGGGCGAAGTACTGGCAGAATTGAAGCTGTGAGTAGGGGCCGTGAGTCATGATTGGGTAGCTCAGGTGGTGGAACACTTGCCCGTGAAAGGCAAAGGTCCAGAGTTCGAGTTTCGGTTCGGCACACAGTTTTAATCTGCCAGGAAGTTTCATTATCGGAATAAATAGTTTCAGTGTTATCCTTTACGATTGTGTGGTGATTCACTTCGTTTTTCTATTCGTTCATTTTTTAACATGTTCTACACTTGTTCTGGGTAGTCAAATCAAATGAAAGAGAAACGTTATAACCTTATTATTAGTTAAATAGATATTTCGCTATTGTTGTGTGCTGTGTTGAGTTAGCAATAAGTTTGGGTGCTGTGTGTGTGTGTGTGTGTGTGTGTGTGTGTGTGTGTGTGTATGGTAATATTTATTGTAGAAGAAGTTAGAGAAAAGCATGACCACAGTAAGTAAATTCAAGTGGGCGAAGATTGCAGTAGTTATACAGCGACGAAGAGGCTTGCACAGGACAGACTAGAGTTAATACATCTGTCTGCGGATTGAACACCACAATAAAAAGATTGTGTTGTGTTGTGTTGTATCTGTGTCTAAAAACTGACATTATGCTGCCCGTTTGAGTGAAACCATGTTTCAAAGGAAGTACGTGTATCTTTGATTTCCATAAAAAAATGGTTCAAATGGCTCTGAGCACTATGGGACTTAACTTCTGAGGTCGTCAGTCCCCTACATCTTAGAACTACTTAAGCCTAACTAACCTAAGGACATCACACACATCCATGCCCGAGGCAGGATTCGAACCTGCGACCGTGGTGGACGCGCGGTTCCAAACTGTAGCGCCTAGAACCGCTCGGCTACCCCGGCCAGCTGCTTCCTATCCTTTAGTGAATTAACGGAAATGGGAATTACGTCTATTGATAGATTAAGAAGTGTAATGCTAGGATCGAGCAAATCACCATCGACCTTTAATCGAAACCACCAAAGAGCTATAAGCTGGCGGAGGCAGATGCTTCCCACTCACCCCACACACACAGACGATATCCCATCTCTTCAAGGCATGCACGCATTACATGACAGTTATATAAATACCATGGACTTCATCGACGACATGGTACTTAATGGAGCTATACATTATAACATAGCCAAACAACTTAAAAAACAGATGCAATACTGGGTCAGCTACCAGCAATCACTGCAGGCGAGAATTGACGAGCTGGAATTTGAAGTGCTATACAATGCACACAGCAACACCGATCAAATACAAAACAATAGCACACAAACAAACACGAACACATACAAGTCTGTAAACCTAAACAGACACACGGAAAACGAACAAATGGACAATACACAGAAATCTCACGCAACACCTGACTATGCCAAAGCTAGCAGCGAAGAAAGAATAAACGACAACACACCAAAAAGGTATAATACAAAAAGATGTATAGGACATATAAAACCAGTGAATTTTGTATCTGGAGGGATAATTAACCCTGCAGATCATACACAACAACGCATAACACCTCAACAACATAATGAAACACAACAGATGACCGGATGTAACGAGACATATAAGAAAAAGGTAGTAGTCCTTGACACAAACCTACCTACGGGTGATCACGATAGTGACGATGAGTGTACAGATAGTGATAGCAAAAAGAAAGGTGACGACAGTGCAATAGGTAGTGTAAACATAAGAAAAAGTAAAGGTGAAAGAAGAAGAGCCGCAGGTAGCAGCTCATCAGCCTCACCACCATTGAAGACGGAACAAGACACCACACCGGTGACATCTGCACTTCGAGATAAATATAGCGGAATCATCCCATATGTAGAAAAAGAGCAGAAGGGAAAAGTCGGCCAAACACCATGGCATGCTGACTACAACAATGTAGAACTAAACTTAAGACTAAGTAGGCTAGAATATAAGGATACTTTCATCACAGCACAAAGACTGCTAACCAGACTACTTCACCCACTAGGCAGCTATGTATGCTTCCCGACCACTGAACAATCTGACAGAATGACTTTAAAGACCGCAAACATACCTACAGACCCAGCAGAGCTAGAAAAATTAGTCATACTAGCGTGTAGTCGGAGGGGGGAAACATATAACCCACACCAAGTGTACAAGGACCAAGTGAGGGCACATGGCAGAACTGACTTTGACTACTCGCAAACAGGACACAAATTCTACCTTCATGTGAAACACCCATGAAAATAATACAACTTAATGCTAATAGAAGCACACTCGTTAGTGCAGAACTGCCGCGAGTAGCTCTGGACTTGCAGGCGGATATTCTCTGCCTGCAAGAACCTTATGTGACAACCAAGGGAGACTTAACTAACCTACCCTGGGACGCTGTCACAATCTCAGACAGACGAAACTACAAGGCTGCCATAGTTGTCCTCAACAAAACTTTAAATATCACTAAGATTACGCAGCTATGTAACAGTCATCTGGCCACGGCAGAAATAACTAAGGGTCGAGACACATGGGTGGTCTCATCACTATACGCACAGTACAGTGACGACATAGAGCCATACCTACATATGATACAAGACATTGCTGAGTACTCTAGAAATAAGAACCTAATTATATGTGCAGATATCAACGCTAAATCCACACTATGGCACTCGGACAGAACGGACGACAGAGGACGGAAAGTCAACGACGTCATACAGGAGACACAACTACATATTATAAATGAAGACGGACCTACACCTACATACAGAGGTGCAGGCGGATCTGCCACCAAAATCGATATTACTCTGGCGAATGACAGGACATTAGGACGACTGCAAAGATGGACCATACACGACTCTCTGACCACAAGTGATCACAACATAATAGAAATAAGTCTCACAACAAACAATTATCGCACCACACACAATACAACACACTTCAACTTTAAAAGAGCGAATTGGTACAGACTACAACAAATTGTTCAAAATGAGAATATATACAACATACAGGGAAGCGTGGACTACAGAGCACACAAACTGACACAAATCATCCAAACAGCACAAGAAACAGCAATACCTACGCACACACACAGCAAACAACGGGAAACACCATGGTCAGACGAATTAACCAGACTCAAACGTGACATGACAAGTAAACGAAAACTATACCAGAGGACATGGATACAAAGAGACAAACTACTAAGACTAGCTGCATATAGGGAAGCCAAAGAACTCTTCAAAAAGACATTATTTCAGACCAGGAAACAACATTGGGAGAGCTACTTGACCACACACACACAACAGAATATCTGGGGGGAACAATACAAGATCCTGACAGAAAAAATAAAGACCCCATTGGCATTAAGCACGCTACGGCAGGAAGACGGCACAATGACAGTGGGATGGAGAAACACAGCACAATATCTGCTGAACAAACTCCTCCCGGAAGATGCCACAGACTCAGACACACAGAAACAGATCACACTCAGACAGGAACTTCATGAACAGTATAACACCGACGCCGTCACCTGTCCCTTTGCGCACGAGGAAGTTGCGGTAGCGATAAGAGAGCTAAAGAATAAAAAAGCACCTGGACCCGACAGGATCCATGCAGAAGTGCTTAAGAGGCTAGCACCACAGATCACCCCATACTTAACAGAACTACTTAACGACGCCTTAAGGCTAGGCCGTGTACCGACAGTCTGGAAAACCTCAAATGCAGTCATCATACGAAAATCATCAGACAGAGACCAATCAGATCCGAAATCCTACAGACCAATATGCCTCATAAACACCATGGCAAAAATCCAAGAGAGGCTACAGTGTGACCGCTTGCAGGCTCACAGAACCCTACTTGGAATGAATCCCCACCAGTTTGGATTTCGGAAAGGGAAAAGCATCGATGATGCAATAAACAGAGCTTTAGAAATTACACAAAACACAGATAAAACATACTCTTTGGCAATCATGATAGACATCGCAGGAGCATTTGACAACCTGTGGTGGCCAGCACTGTTTCTGAGGTTACGCCAGATGGAAGTACCCGCAGCCCTATACAACAGTCTTTTAGACTACTGCAGAGACAGAATAGTGGAATGGCGCGTGGGCAACCGGAAGGTAATAAGGAAAATTACCAAGGGATGTCCGCAGGGATCGATCTGTGGACCCATCTTCTGGGACATAATTTTTGAACCTCTCCTGCAACTGCTGGAGGAGGATATGAGGACAGACGGTGCTGTCGCCTATGCAGATGACCTACTGGTGGTCATTTCAGCAAATACAAGAGCCCAGCTAGAGGAGAAGGCGAGTGGCACACTGCAAACAATAACACAATGGTGCAACACAAACAAGCTCAAGATAGCGGGCAACAAAACAATATACACACTACTCAAAGGGCAACTCAGACGCAATCCATCTATTAAAATACAGAACAACAACATAAAGAGAATGACGGTAACCCGCTACTTGGGCGTATACATAGATGAGAAGCTGAACTTCCATGAACATATCAGAATAACAACAAACAAGGCAGAAAAATTACTACATAAACTGGCAAGGATTAATTCAGGACAATACAGACTTCCTCTGTCAGTCACACGAACTTACCACTGCGCACTCTTCGAATCAGTGCTAAGCTTTGCGGCCAGTACATGGGCGCACACACTCAACCTCTCCACAAACAGAACAGCGGTTAGGCGAGGGCAGAGAAGCGTCCTTCTGCGACTATCGGGAGCCTTCGGCACTACATCAGTTGAAGCACTGTGTGTCGTGCTAGGAATCTTCCCGATAGATATCACAATCAAATATCGGGCCGCTCTGTACTGGTTAAAGATGGGTAGACTAGACCGGGTCAACATATTGACTGGTTCCCCGCTGAACAATAAGCGGGACCTCAAAAAATGGAAAATCGACACATGGCAACAGGAATGGGGCACAAGTGATAAGGGACGGAGAGTCTATACATTTTTTTCCGAACATAACGGAAAGATTAAGAATGAAACATGCCGATCCTAGCCGCGGCATGGTGCATTTCTTGACTGGCCACGGACCTTATCCCACGCACTTAAATCGCGTGAGTCTTAGAGACACATCAACGTGTACATGTGGAGGTATGGGAACCCCCGAACACACAATCCTATTCTGCGGGAAATACAGACAGCACAGGAACACACCTGGGATACAACACCTACAGACAAAGGAACACATATACGATGCGATCAGAACACCTGAACTTTGGGACATACTGAACGCACTAACAGACAAAATTTCTGACGAATGCCACAAAGAGTACAGGAACAGAAGACCACACAGACAATAAACCTATATGCAACACCCAGACAGACACCATAGTGTGGAAGAACTAAACTAAGTCTCAATATAAAACAACTGACATGCAATAGACTTACATAAGTAGACCTAAAACTGACAATAGATTAATGTATAAAATTAGACATAAACAGTGTCGGCGCACCGTCGCAATTGCCATCAGCTACCACGGCACTCTAAACCTGTATACAAGTAACCAGATAGAACATAAATAGAGATATCAAACGCCATAAATAGAATAGAATAGAACTTCCTAGGCTAAGGTTAGGGGACTGAGGATCAGAGGCTTGAAGATAAATCCCAAGGCGCTCATCCTCAGTCCCCTACGGTGGTGGGACTATCATCTCTTCCTTTCCTATCGTCTTTTTTCCTCTTCAGACTAAACTATTCCTTGTATTTCCTTCTTCCAAATCAAAATTAATTTTTGTAAAAATTTTGTTAAATCGGTTTTGGGAAAGCTGCCAAAGTAAAGAAAGAAATAAGAAAAAAAAAAAGCACAGACCCGCCTCCACGTGGCGGGACACGGGCAACGGTGCGACCGGATGCGGGAGCTGGTGTGAGTTTCATCAACTACATCAGTGTCCGCACACCGGTCGTAGCGGCCAAGTGGTCAAAATAGACCCACCTTAAGCACTTAGGTGGTGGGTCGTAAAATCACGGCGGCAAGTGAAAAAAAAAAAAGTTACCTCGGTCGGTTTGCCCTGAACTTAGCTGATGCCTTTCTGTTTGCTGTGCAACACGCTAGTCCACCCGCGACCATCTTAACGGAATCCACGGTCGGGCTAACACGCTGTGAAGGAAGCCAAGGGTGGCTACATCAACAACAGACCTCCGACCACGTGGTCCCGATCCGTTCCGCTCTTGGTACGGTGCTGCCGCACCGAGCCGTACTGAGAACCAGCTAGCGACGCCAGCTTATGAAGTGCACGCCACAAGGCTGCCACCTTATCAGCGCAGCTGCCTTAACAACCAGGTGTGCGCAAAAGGACACTACATTCAAACGGGACTATAGCCGGAATTACCGGCAACGTGCAACTGCTGGGCACTTACCTCTTTTTATTTTAGGACTTCTGCGTAAAGGCCAGACTTTTTATTTTGAGAATGAAAACTTTGGGTCCCCAGCTGTTTCTTTGTTGGGTTTGGGTCCGCTGAATTACAGGCCTATATCACTAACGTCGATTTGCAGTAGAGTTTTAGAACATATACTGTATTCGAACATAATGAAGTACCTCGAAGAAAAGAATTTATTGACGTATATTCAGCACGGATTCAGAAAATATCGTTCTTGTGATACACAACTAGCTCTTAACAGGGGATGTGAAATTGATTACATATTTTTAGATTTCCAGAAGGCTTTCGCACCGTTCCTCACAAGCGTCTTCTAATCAAACTACGCGCCTACGGAGTATCGCCTCAGTTGTGCGACTGGATTCGTGATTTCCTGTCAGAAACGTCACACTTCGAAGTAATAGACGGGAAGTCATCGAGTAAAATAGAAGTAACATCCGGCGTTCCTCAAGGAAGTGGTATAGGCCCTCTATTGTTCCTGATCTATATTAACGACATAGGTGACAATCTGAGTAGTCGTCTTAGATTGTTTGCAGATGATGCTGTCATTTACCGTCTTGTAAAGTCATCGTATGATCAAAACGACTTGCAAAATGATTTAGATAAGAAATCTGTATGGTGCGAAAAGTGGCAATTGACCGTGAATAAAGAAAATTGCGATGTTATTCACATGAGTAGTAAAGGAAATCAGCTAAATTTCGATTACACGGTAAGTCACATAAATCTGAGGGCTGTAAATTCAGCTAAATACTTTTGGATTACAATTACGAATAACCTAAATTGGAACGATCACATAAATAATATTGTGGGTAGAGAAAACCAAAAACTGCGATTCATTGGCAGAACACTTAGAAGGTGCAACAGGTCTACCAAAGAGACTGCTCACACTACACTTGTCCGCCCTGTTCTGGAGTACTGCTGTGCGGTGTGGGATCCGCATCAAGTAGGACTGACAGATGACATCGAAAAAGTACAAAGAACGGCAGCTCGTTTTGTATTATCGCGAAATAGGGGAGATAGTGTCACAGACATGATACGTGAATTGGAGTGGCAATCATTAAAACAAAGGCGTTTTTCGTTGCGACGGGAACTTCTCATGAAATTTCAATCACCAGTTTTCTCCTCCGGTTGCGAAAACACTCTGTTGGTACCCACCTACACAGGGAGAAAAGACTATCACGATAAAATAAGAGAAATCAGGGCTCACACGGAAAATTTAAGTACTCGTTTTCCGGCGTGCCGTTCGAGAGTGGAACGGTAGAGAGACAGCATGAGGATGGTTCATTGAACCCTCTGCCAAGCACTGTATTGTGAATAGCAATTACGTACATGTACATCTGTGCACACATTTACATAAAAAGGACACTGGCAAAGGGAGATCAATTATGTTAAAGAGCAAGACACTTATCAGCGACAAGCATTTAAATTCAAGTTTTATGCTATTATGAACGACAGTTAATATATACTATCAAAAACCCCTCAATCGTAATATTTACGGATTAATATGTTCAGTGTTACTATAATATTTGTTACATACAGGGGACGTTCAGTAAGTGACGCAGCACATTATCATTTGAAAACAGGGTGGCTTTATTTTGGATTCCAGTACACCATATTGTTACGCACTCTTTCTGCTATAAGACCCTATTCCTCAACGTAGTTTCCCTCCAATGCGACGGCATTACGACACCGTTGTGGCAGCTACAATTCTACTGGTAGACGTCGGAGCCAAACTTTTGCTGCGTCAATAACCTCATCATCCCCGTACTGTTTCCTGCTGAGTGCATCCTACATTGGCCCAAAAGGACGGAAGTCGGAAGGTGCGAGATCCGTGCTGTAGAGTGGATGAGCAACAACAGTCCAATGAGAAATTGTGAGCTGCTATAGGTAGCGCACACTTGTGTGAGGCCTTGCATTGTAATGGAGAAGAAGAAGTTGTTCTGCATTTTTGTGGCGACGACATCACTGAAGTCGCTTCTTCAATTTTCTGAGGGTATCACAATACAATTCAGAGCTGATCGTTGCGCCATAATGCATAACATCGAACAGATAACCCCTGCAGACTACCAGAAGATCGTCGCCATTACTTTACCGTTTGAGGGTACGGCTTCGAACTTTTTCTTCGGAGGAGAGGTACAACCAATTTTGCACTACTGACCATTAAAATTGCTACATCAAGAAGAAATGCGGATGACAAACGGGTATTCACTGGACAAATACATTATTCTATAACTGACATGTGATTACATTTTCACGCACTTTGGGTGCATAGATCCTGAGAAATCAGTACCCACAACAACCACCTCTGGCCGTAATAACGGCCATTACACGCCTGGGCCTTGAGTCAAAGAGAGTTTGGATGGCGTGTACAGGTACAGCTGTCCATGCAGCTTCAACACCATACCACAGTTCATCAAGAGTAGTGACTGGCGTATTGTGACAAGCCAGTTGCTCGGCCACAATTGACCTGACGTTTTCAATTGGTGAGAGATCTGTAGAATGTGCTGGCCAGGGCAGCAGTCGAACATTTTCTGTATCTGGAAAGGCCCGTACAGGACCTGCAAGATGCGGTCGTGCATTATCCTGCTGAAATGTAGGGTTTCGCAGGGGCCGAATGAAGGGTACAGCCACGGGTCGTAACACATCTTAAATGTAACGTCCACTGTTCAAAGTGCCGTCAGTGTGAACAAGAGGGGACCGAAACGTGTAACCAATGGCACCCCATACCATCACGCCGGGTGATACACCAGTATGGCGATAACGAATACACGCTTCCAATGTGTGTTCATCGCAATGTCGCCAAACACGGATGTGACCATCATGATGCTGTAAACAGAACCTGGACTCATCCGAAAAAATGACGTTATGCCATTCGTGCACACAGGTTCGTCGTTGAGTGCACCATCGCAGGTGCTCCTGTCTGTGATGCAGCGTCAAGGGTAACCGTAGCCATGATCTCCGAGCTGATAGTCCATGATGCTGCAAACGTCGCCGAACTGTTCGTGCAGATGGTTGTTGTCTTGTAAACGTCCCCACCTTTTGACTCAGGGATCGAGAGGTGGTTGCCCGATCCGTTACAGCCATGCGGATAAGATGCCTGTCATCTGGACTGTTAGTGATACGAGGCCGTTGGGATCCAGCACGGCCTTCCGTATTACCCTCCTGAACCCACCGATTCCATATTCTGCTAACACTCGTTGGATCTCGACCGACGCGAGCAGCAGTGTCGCGATACGATAAACTGTAATCGCGATAGGCTACAATCCGACCTTTGTCAAAGTTGGAAACGTGATCGTACGCATTTCTCCTCCTTACACGAGGCATCACAACAACGTTCCACCAGGCAACGCCGGTCAACTGCTGTCTGTGTATGATAAATCGGTTGGAAACTTTCCTCATGTCAGCACGTTGTAGGTGTCGCCACCGGCGCCAACCTTGCGTGAATGGTCCGAAAAGCTAATCATTTGCATATCACAGCATCTTCAACCTGTCCGTTAAATTTCGCGTCTGCAGCACGTCATCTTCGTGGTGTAGTAATTCTATGGCCGGTAGTGTATAAGGAGAATCTTGTTTTTCACCTTCCTTCGTAAATTTCGAACATTAATTTAATGTCATTCAGAGCAGAGCAGATTTAATTCACAGACTGTGTAGAGCGTAAAAAGCATAAAATGTATTTAAAACGCAAGTTAGGAAGCGTGGTCTTCCTCTTCTGATCTTCACTATTTCTTGTGTTCCCTTAGCCGAGTAGAGGTACGTGCAACAGCTCTGTGGAACTCGTAATTATTATTGAATAATAGCTATCAAATTCAAATTTAATAGGTGTTTCCAAACCATTTGTAGAATTCCTTAGTTATTCACAAAAATTTGTTTTGTCAGTTTCTTGCTTTTCAGAGGAATACGTATCAGAACTGTGCACTCACTGTTTGCGAGCAGAACGACCGAAAGCTATCGCTCTATCTCGTTTAAACGTTGCTTACATACGAAATTGAACATGGAAATATTTTCTTGATTCCAAAGTGATACACGCACCTTATTTTTACGTGGATATTAATGCACTACCCTTACAATCCAATTATTCTTTCGAAAAATGAGAAATACGATAGCAACCATGGTCTGAGACGTATCGAAATGACAATACTATGATAAAAAGTAATCCGGCGAGCTTAAATAGAATAATTCAGCATTATGTGATGTACCTCGATGTTGAACTTATAACTGTATCGTGCCGTCGCTTAAAAAATGGTTCAAATGGCTCTGAACACTGTGGGACTTAACATCTGAGGTCATCATTCCCCTAGACTTAGAACTACTTAAACCTAACTAACCTAAGGACATCACACACATCCATGCCTGAGGAAGGATTCGAACCTGCGACCGTAGCGGACGCGCGGTTCCAGACTGAAGCGCCTAGAACCGCTCGGCCACACCGGCCGGCCGTGCCGGCGCATCTGTGACGTACTTTTCCCGAGGCAAACCATTCATTAACGCATAGCATACGTTTTTATTACGTTGAGATATTTTTCACAAATTTTATTCTGCCGATAAGAAAAAGCTATGTTACAAGGTGGCGTCAGTCCATAGACCGTCGTTTTCTTCCTGGTTGAAAATGGTGAGCCCATATTTCATCACCTGAGTCGATATTAGACAAAAAAATTGTCACGATAGGCCTCGTAACGAGCAAGCAATTCGGCATAGATAATCTCTCGTTGCTCTTTACGGTCTTCTGTTAGATGGACAAAACCAGCGGGCACTCGCCTTTGAGTACCCCAACTGCTGAAAGTGTGTGACAACACTACCAACAGAGAGGTCTAGTTGGGCACTGAGCTATTTGATTGTGCTCCGGCGATCATCTCGAATGACAGTGTCCGCGCGTTCCAATATTGCAGGTGTCACAGCTGAGTGCAGCTGGCCGGCACGCAAGAGATCGAAGGGTTTTTCGCGAGCTTTTTGCGATGGTGACAGGAACCTCGCTCAGCGACTCAACATGCTTTTGTTCACTGCCAGGTCTCCGCAGATATTCTGGAAGCAGTTATGAATATCTGCCTGCTCTGGTTGTAATGGTTCTTTATTTACGTGACCATTACGGCACTCCAACCCCAGTTCTCGATACCAGTAATATCGTAATACTTTTCTGCGAAGTAACAGACATATTTTTGTGACAATATTCACATTTTGGTTTTATTAATGTATAGGTACTCCGATGTATCGATATATTACAGTGATATGGTTCTTGTGTTTATTCATTTCTGTGTCATAATCTTTGAATTACATGAAACCGTTTTGGCGCGAATGCGCACAGAGTAGTCTTTGTTTCACTCTTCAGAAGTTGTGTTCTTATTTCGCTTTGTAAAAGAACAGTCAAGTCTTGTGTTTAGTTAAAGTGGAAATTAAATACATGAATATCGATACAAAACTGTTTTCTTGATGATGTGACAATTAAGGAGAAGTATATGTGAATTTACATGAAGTTTATTAAAAATGTGGATCGTGAACACCAAGTCAAAAATTATTTCTACCATGACAGTGTTTGATCATTAAGAATTTCCTGAAAAACGCATTTGTTAGGTCTTCAAATATTGCTAAAACATAGATCTGGACCTTCTAGCAGTCAAAGTGGAATCATCCTAGAATCAATAAGATGAGCCATAACAATTTCGACGAAATCTACGTGGGAATCCATTCAAGATAAGTGCCAAATTAATGACTTTTTTACAGTGACCTCATTATTTCCATTCTGATGATATGGTTCAAATGGCTCTGAGCACTATGGGACTTAACATCTATGGTCATCAGTCCCCTAGAACTTAGAACTACTTAAATCTAACTAACCTAAGGACATCACTCAACACCCAGTCATCATGAGGCAGAGAAAATCCCTGACCCCTCTGGGAATCGAACCCGGGAACCTGGGCGCGGGAAGCGAGAACGCTACCGCACGACCACGAGCTGCGGACATTCTGTTGATACCATCCACAGTTAATAACTTTGTTTTTGCCTGATAAAGCGAACATACGCTGCGTGAGTAACATTATTAATCTGATTTCTAACCCACTTTGCAAGTGGTGGTATTGTTAGATGGTCCTCCACCTAAAGAAAGTCACCGATAGCTCTCTGCTTTGAACACAACTCCGTTACAGACGCCGTTTTCATGTGTACATATAGCGCCGCAACCTATCAGAAGTCCATGAAATTTTAGGGACTGAAGCGGGAATGTTGAGAGATGTTCAGTAACTAATTCCCCTTTTTGTCAGCCGAAACTGACCGAGAAATAAATGTGATGCGTTACTTATTGAGCGCCCATGTTTATCTTCAGGTACATGTTATTAAAATACGCCAAAACTCTTAAGTTATATTCGTAAGCACTGCATATCCCCGGCGCACTACTTCTTATCCCAAATTGAACGAGGTTTCAGTGTTCAAAACCCTTGTATCATATTGGAGAGATTCACCGTTGTGTTCCCCCTACCCTCCACCTTTACACCCTTCATCTCCTTTCCCAGGGTGGCTTCCATCAACTCCCCCTCCCGGATGATGCCCTCTCTCCCTCGATTTATCCTTCCCATCAACTCTGATCCTCACTTCCCCCTCCCTCCCTCTGTACCTTTCCCGGGCTCCCTCTCACCCCTTCCATTCTGTTCTTCCCCGCCTATCCATTCTTTGACTCCCTTCTCTCCCCTGAGTCCTTTTGCTTTCCCCTCCACTGCCTTCCTAACTCCTTCTCGCGTCCGCCCTACCCCCCTTTTCCTCTGTCCTCTTCCTCCATCGGCTCCCCAACTTTCCTTCTCCACTCCTTCCCCCCCCCCTTTTCCCCCTCATAGGTCCGGGTCCTCCCCCCGCCCCCATCTGCCGCCGTGTCGCCTATAGTGCTGTTATCAGTGAATGTACAGTGCTGTGCGTTCCTTGTCAGTGTCGCGACCAGCCACAGCAGGGGAGGGGGCGGGGGGTAATCGAAAATCAATAAAGGAAAAAAGTCGAGTAGATGGGGGTTCAAATCTTCAAATCCCCGTCTCATCACCCAGGTTTATGTTTTCCGTGACTTCCTTATCTCGGTGAAGGCAATTGACTTGGCCAACATTTTTCTCACATCCTTTCCGCAACTCCAGTTATGAGATGCTGCATCAAACCTAGTGAGCTTGATGCCGATGGGTAAACTGTAGTCTTCTTTTTTTCTTTTGATCCCAATCGAGTACTGTTGGACACGGGGCAAGATATATTTTATACTCTACATTTACGTATTTCACTTTGATTCTGCATTTCCTTTGATATTTAATACCTTGATACCTATTCTTCAGTAATCTTGTCTTCTATTAATTACGTTTTACCTCAGTGTGATCGCTATTTAAGTTAATTTGTTACACAGACCTTTAGGTTGTTATGGTGAGTGTAGTTCCTTGTTCATGTTGACATTATCTTCGATCTCATCCATGCAGAAACACATGCACTTTGACACACCATTGTCCCCTTTTCAGTCTTAATGTATTTCTGGTTTCTTCCCTTTACATTTATTTTACGTTTGGACTTAAGATTTTAAATTTACTTACTAAAATGAATCATTCTCTGTGCAGTGGAGTTTTTGAAACTTCTAGCGATACAAGAATAGAGTTCCTCACTGGGCCTCGAACCCGGAACCTGCTTTAACAGACAAGTGCTCCACCGACATCTTCTTTTTCTTTGGTCTTCTTCTTTCCATCCGTTAATTCATTTCTTTTCGTCAGCGGCTCTGTGCAGATTTCGCAAGACCTCTTTCGAACTGAATCGATAATCAGTCACATGTTTCATTTAAGAGGTTGGCCAGCCCCTATCCGAACACGCAGCTCTATGGTAAAGGTGTGCTACCCGGGCTTGACTTGCGGTTCATCTTCAAAGCTTCAGTTCTACCAGCGTCCCCTCTCTTCCAAACTTCACAATGCACCTGCTGCATACCTTACGGGACTAGCATTCCTGAAAGAACGACGTTCGGGAATAACGGCTAAGCCATAGCTTACAACTCCCAACTTCCTGGATTTATAGCCATAGTAATACTATTTGGCTAAATATGAGTTAGCACTATACAGCATTTTCCTCATAACTTATATTGAACATAGAAATTTTCGAACTGGTCATAAGCTATAATTATTAATAATATGAGCTCTAAATAAAGATTTATTCTTTGTTTTCGTATTTGGAGTAGTCGACATCGATTCACATTATGTCTGTAGTTCCTTTGACAGTAAAGCGTAAATTCCACTAAATCGTACTGACTGGGACTTAATTACTGACTACCACTAATTAGTGCACATTACAGATAAACGCCGAATTACTAAATGTATCTCGGTATTTTGTTGAGGACATGGAATGACAAGAAACCTCTAGATAATAATTCGTACGAAATGAGTATAATTTGGTTGAAAGCGATGTATCATACAACCGTTGTTCAAAGATAATAGTGTAAACTGCATGTAATTATGTTTATGCAATTAACTACACAATTAGGATAATTACATCTCTCACCTCGGAATTGTTTCCAACATGATGCCCTCAATCTGCAGCGTACTGCGCGCTACAACCTAACTATCGGTCTAGCGGCCCCATAAGTTGTGTGTGTATAGTTCAGTCTGTAAGACGATTGACCTGGAAAATTGAGGTGCCGATTTTGGTAGTCGACCCTATACACAGTTTTAAAATACCAGGTAATTCTGTTACAGAGAACACTCTGCTGAAAAGTGAAAAGTGTGTTCTATGTAATTGTTCTGTGTCACGTCAGAAATCACCGCCGATTTCAGTGGCCAAAAGCTACTACTTTACGTAGTTCCCCGACAATAATTACAGCACCATACTCAATATATTCTTCAAATATTTCGTGAAATTATTAACACGGATGAACCCGTACGTGAAGTCCCAGGATAATAGTATTGTTTTATAAAATATTTTGAAACTGAAGCTCTTTATTATCGGCAACTAATACCAACAGTTAATCTCCTCATGAAGAGATTAATAATGTGCTGACTCGTTTTGTACTTATTATACTGTTTGAGGTACGGATATTCTCGTTTTAAACTTTTGTTGCCAATGACAATAAAAAAATCGATTTCTTAAAGCAATTCATCTTACGCGAACTTTAACGAAGACGTATTTCCATGTCGAGAAATACGTGGCCCCCATTGCCGTGGAGGTGGTATTGCAACTCTCGTCTGAAGCTATGGATCTCGAATTTTCATATCAGATTAAGGACGAACGGTGTTGTGTAACAAAACTGCTTTGCAAATCGATGACGGTATTTCCTATAAACTGCTCTTGTAACTTCTCCTATGCTTCCCTACATAGCGATACAGAGATATTTGTGCCTGATTCTATAATATGGACGAGAAGCACTCTTCTCCCGTTCAGACATGAAGCAAAACCATGTTTTCTTGGTGCACTGGTGTGGACTCACGTCATAGATTTCTTTCATGTCTCTATGTTTACAAACGAACCGATGTCCTACACCTGAAACACTGTGATCGGGAAAAAGGTCATCTTTGTCTGGATGCCTTAGAAAGGATTGTGAGTCGGAAAAATTTTAACGATTTTTGTGGTCCTTAAAAGGAAGAAAAACCCTTTGAGATGAGAGAACCAGCTATACAAATTATCAAGAGCTCACACTGCACCACAGTCCTCAGTAAAGAAGGGCAGACTGAAAGGTAAAAGAAATATATAGACAGCTTATACAAAGCAAATTAGATTGAAAACAATTTTAATGAAGGGGAAAACTAAGTAGCTGAAAATGGGAGAGAGTATAAATGAAAGTACTTATTTAAAATAAGACAGCAGTGGTAAGCGACATTCCCTCCGAAATATTGAGATCCTCTTGAAAAATATTATCACAGAACTGTTTCAGCTGCTATTCAAGGAAAGCGAGATGATCAACATAGTCTCAGATTTCAGGTGAATGTAATAATTCCAGTTATAAAACAAGAGGATGCTAACAGTTGTGAATATTACCGAATCATCAACCTAGTAAGACATTGTTGTAAAACACTGACAGGAATTATCTACGGAATAATGTAAGGTTTAGGAGAAGCCGACCCAGCGGAAGGTCAGTTTTGCTTCCAAAGATATGTAGGAACACGCGAGGTAATACGACTTATTTTACAAGATAAAATGAAGAATAAATTTCCAACTGCGAAGATAACTAGAATCATTTATTCATGTAAAAGACCGGGTTCGGCAGTTCTCTGTTGTCACAAATTTATGTTTGACAAACTGCCTATTGGCTTCTGTCTCGGGTTCTTCGGCCGACGTACATCTAATGATTTTTCTGACGTTTCGCCAGCACGAGTGGCTGGCATTGTCAAAGCTTCACCCTTCATTGCCGGTGGTGAACTGGAGCCGAGCTCGCGGCCGCAGACTATATGTACCTGGCGCGCCAACGTCCGAGGGCTTCTCCGCGGTCATTTCCGGTGCGGTTCTCCTCTTGCTACCTGCGACGGTCGTTCGCTGCAGTACGGGAAGCCAAGATCCGTTTACCTTAAGGCTTTCCTCTTTCTTGTAGAAACTGTTCGCGTGTTTTTGTATTTCTACAGCTTCTCTATGCAAGCGCGTGTGATAGTGCTTCTCTACAGCTAGAACTTCCGTGTCGGCGAATTTTATTACGTGGTTGGTCTCATTCAGTGTGTGCTCTGCCACGGCCGATTCCTCCACCTGCCCCAACCTGCAATGTCGCTTATGCTCTTTGATCCTGGTGTTAATGGATCGTCCAGTCATTCCGACATAAACTTTTCCGCATGTGCATGGTATACGGTATATTCCCGACATTGCAAGTGGGCCTCTTTTCTCCTTCGCCGATCTAAGACACTCTTTGATCTTCCTTGTCGGTTTGAAAATCGTCTTTACGCCATGTTTGCGCAATATACGGCCGATTCTGTCCGTCACTCTGGGAATGTATGGCAGAAAGGCCGTACCCGACATTTCTTCTTCTGGTTCCTTACTTCGCCGAGTGTTTGGCTCTGTTACACTTCTAATGTAATTTGTAGAGTACCCATTGCTCCTCAGAACAGTTTCCAGGTGTTGCATTTCTCGTTTGAGGTGTTGCGGCTCACATATTCGTCCTGCTCTCGTTACGAGCGTACTAATCATGCCTCTTTTCTGGCTCGGGTGGTGGTTTGACAGTTTATGCAGGTATCGGTCCGTGTGTGTCGGTTTTCGATACACGCTGTGTCCCAGGTTTTCGCCGTCCCTTGTGACCAGCACATCTAGAAATGGCAGTTTCTTGTCTTTTTCTACTTCCATGGTAAATGTTATGTTGGCATGGAGGCTGTTCAAGTGCCTTAGGAAGTCACCGAGCTGTTCTTCACCATGGCTCCACACCACGAAAGTATCATCGACGTACCTGTACCACACCTTAGGTTTGCAAGTCGCCGAGTCCAGTGCCTGTGCTTCAAATTGTTCCATGAAGAAGTTGGCCACCACTGGACTGAGAGGACTACCCATGGCGAAGCCTTCCAGCTGTTCGTAGAAATCACCATTCCACATGAAATAGCTCGTGGTGAGACATGCATGGAAGAGCTTTTTGATGTCTTGCGGGAACATGGAACCGATGTGCTCCAGAGCGTCACTGAGTGGCACTTTCGTAAATAACGAAACAACATCAAAGCTGACAGTATGTCGTTTGGTGCAAGTTTCAGTTCCTTCAGCTTCTCAATGAAATGTCCTGAGTCCTTAATGTATGTGTCGGTCTTCCCCACGTGTGGCTGGAGCAGAGAGCCCAAGTGTTTTGCCAGTTTATACGTTGGTGAGCCAGGAGCGCTAACGATCGGTCTCAGTGGAACGTTGTTCTTATGGATCTTGGGTAATCCATACAGCCGAGGTGGTAGGGCTTCTGTGTTGCGCAGGTTTCTCTGTATGTCCGCTAGCAGAGAAGACGCCTTGATTAATCGATTCGTATTCCGAGTGATACGTTGCGTCAGATCTGCACTTAGTTTTCGGTACGTCGTCGGATCTAATAGGTCTCGGATCTTTTGCTCATAATCTTCGGTCTTCATTACGACGGTCGCATTCCCCTTATCGGCAGGTTGTACCAACATACTCTCGTCGGCGTTGAGTTTCTTAATGGCTTGTACCTCTTCTTTCTTCAGGTTGCAAGCTGGTGGTTTTGCTCGGCGCAGTATCCTGGCTGTTTCAGTGCGTATTTCCTCTGCCCTTTCACAAGGAAGGGTCCAAATGGCTGCTTCGGTGTTGGCAGTTATGTCCTCCATAGGTATAGTTCTCGGCACGATAGCAAAATTCCCTCCTTTTTGAAGAACAGACACTTCCTCTTCGGTCAATTGTCGTTCAGTGAGGTTGACCACTGTGTGTGACATGTCGGGAATCGCCTTGTCGGTCTGCTTCCGGCATCTTTCAAACTTTTTCTTCTGCCGCTCGGTGCAGCGTTCGAGTTCGTTCTGCATGCTCCTGTGAGTGACGCTGTCGATCTTGTCCCATTCGTCTCGATGCATTCTGCTACTTAGTTGATAGAAAATGTCCAGAAGTTCCTGATCCGTTCTCGCCAAGTCTCTCCGTGTTGTATGTATTCGCTCACGAAGAAAAGCTCGTTCCATTCTGTCGTAGATACGATGTGCTTGGGCGGTGGTGAATAGGCGCTTACATCTCAAGAACTTCGGTGTAGCACATTCATCTCGGCATCGTGACAGAAAGGCGAGAGAGGACATCAGTCGCGCTTTCTTCTTCCGTCGTTGGTCAAGGCGTCGGTACAATCTGCAAATCTCCTCCCCGTAGAGGCATAATACAAAATTGTTAAGGCTTTCGTGGCCACTTGTTGACAAACTGCCTATTGGCTTCTGTCTCGGGTTCTTCGGCCGACGTTCATCTAATAATTAAAATCATCAGAATTTATTCAGTGTTCGTAATACTACAGATCACCCCCACACTGTCAGAAGAGTGTAAGGATGAACAATGATAAATCTATGGCTATAAGAATTGTAGATGTAGAGAAAGCTTGAATGGAAAACACTCTTTGATTTTCTGAAGCTAGCCTGGATAAAATACAGAGAGCGAATGGTTATATACAAAGGTTACAGAAACCAAATTGCATTTAACAGAGTAGAAGGTCATAAAGCGGAGAAAGATATGAGATGGGAGTCTGTCAGTGCTGTAACCTATCTCTGATATTATTCGGTCTGTACACTGAGCAATAAATTCAGTCTATACCTGGAACAAGAAGTAAAGGTAAACAACGAAAACTTTTAAAAAAGAATGAAAACTATGAGGTTCCCCAGTGAGATTGTACACACATCAAAAAAAGTTTAGCATCACCTCGCTTCCAAGAGTTCTGGAACCTGTACAGAAAACTGGAATAGAGATCAACATAAACATCATTTCCGCCGTTTTTATTGTTCATGAAAACTACGCATTGCCTATTGTACCACCATACAGCAAGACCTGGGGGTCCAGATTGCTGTACTCACCGGTACCTCTAATACCCAGTACCACTGGTGCATGCCTGTATTCGTCGTGGCATACTATCCACAAGTTCATTAAGGCACTGTTGTTCCAGATTGTCCCACTCCTCAACGGCGATTCAGCGTAGATCTCACAGAGTGGTTGGTGGGTCACGTCGACCATAAACAGCCCTTTTCGATCTCTCCCAGGCATGATCTATAGGGTTCATGTCTGGAGAACATGCTGGCCATTCTAATCGGGCGATGTCGTTATCCTGAAGGACGTCATTCACTAGATGTGCACTATGGGGGTGGGAATTGTCATTTATGAAGACGAATGCTTCGCCAGTATCATGCTAATATGATTGCACTACCGGTCGGAGGATAGCATTCACGCTACAGAAGACTGCTCAAGATTGGGTGAGGAGGGGGGGGGGGTGGATTGGATAACTAACGAAGAGATGTTGAACATAAATTTACAGCGCAACTTACCTAAAAGAAGGGATTGGTTGAGAAGACACATCTTGTGGCATCAGAAAATCACCAGTTTGACAGTTGAGGGAAGTGTGTGGGGTACGATTGCAGAGGGAGACCAGTTCTTCAATACAGTAACAAAGCAAAGTTTGTTAAATAATGGAACTTGGAAGAATTCCGACACAACGGAGACACTCAACAACAAAAGTCCTCTACAAAGGTAGAGGAGACCCAACGGACCCAAACAAGTACAGAGGCATAGCCCTGGAAAATACTCAGTTCCAGATGTTTTCAAAGATAACTACACAAAGAATCAAAGCCTTTGTGGACAGTCATCTCCCATAACGATAAATGGGTTTCAGACCTGGAAGATCAACACTTACGGCAGTCAGGCTTTTTTCAACAACATCGACGAAGCGCTACAAAAGAAACAAAAGTTATACACAGTTATACACAGTTATACACAGCTTTACCAAAGCCTTTGACCTACTGGAAATAGATCTTATAGTCCGAAAACTGGAAAACACAATGGGAGAAGATAGCGTATGGGCAAGAATAATCAAGTCAATCCTCGAATACAATTTAATCACAATATCAGACAACCTCTCTTTTTCGAACCTCATTCTGCAATCGAACAGAATCTTACAAGGTGACCCAACGAGCCCTTTGCTGTACATTCTTGCCACTGAAGAAGTACTCCGAATTGGAGAAAATGAAGAAGATGTATATGTATATGCATACGCTGACGACATAGCCGTAGGTTCAACAGATATACAGAAGCTGCAGAAAATCATTGAGAAAATAGACAAATGGTGCCGTGAACACGAACTACGCATAAACATAACAAAGACAGAAATGGTAATTTTCAGAAAAGAAGGCAAAACACCCAAGAATTCGGAAATCAGCATCAGAGGACAAAAAATAAAATTCTCAGCAGTCTTTAAATCCCTAGGGGTGACAGAGCCAAATGCTTCCCAAAACACATCAGAACGTGCAGCCCAAGCAATAATAGCAATACAGGACATCAAAAAGTCCACCTGCTCAGTCCAGAAACAGCCATGAAATTATTCAGGGCAAAAATCTTGCCAATCCTGGCCTATGGGATGGAGGTTATGTAGTGTCACCGCCAGACACCACACTTGCTAGGTGGTAGCTTTAAATCGGCCGCGGTCCATTAGTACATATCGGACCCGCGTGTCGCCACTGTCAGTGATCACAGACCGAGCGCCACCACACGGCAGGTCTCGAGAGACTTACTAGCACTCGCCCCAGTTATACGGACGACTTAGCTAGCGATGCAACACTGACGAAGCCTCGTTTATTTGCAGAGAAGATAGTTAGAATAGCCTTCAGCTAAGTCAATGGCTACGACCTAGCAAGGCGCCATAGCAATTGATAGTTATCGTATGAAGCATGTCTCATCAAGAACGATGTATACAAATGATAGATTAAAGTTAAGTATTTCAGAAGCTACGTACTTTTCTTTATAGCATTCATTACGTATCCTGTTTCAGACCTCACGCCATCCTGCGTGAGTTTAAGTGCGTGCCTTTCGGTTACCCGTCACTGTGGACTGGCTGTCTTGCCAGTCCACAACAGGTTATACGGGACCACCGGACAGAAAAAAATCTAGAAACACTAGACAAGGTAAAATCGACTTATCTAACAAGAGCACTAGGTCTCTCAAATACAGCAAGATCTAGACTAGTGTACCTGCTAGCGAGAGAGACATTTGTAAATGAAGATATCAAACTTCGATACATGATGCCACACACCAGGGCTTCCAGAAAGCAACTGAAGATCATGGAGGACAAACGAGAAAAAATATGGCCGGATTTCTATGGCACCGAAGCAATGACGAACCGCTCTTGGACAGCACCAAACTTCGAGCTGCAACAAGTCGCAACTAGACTTTCTATTCATAGCTTTCATCATCTAATTTGCAAAATCAAAACTTATCACGACCCAACCACAACATGTGTAAGTGAACTGTGTAACGAAGCCTGTGAACGATATCACATAGAACTGTGCAGTAAAAGAGTGAAATCGATAAATGAATATGCAAAATTGTAAAACGTAAATGTAAATGTAAAATGTTAAGCAGAGTAACTGCATATGGCTATTTGGCTGCAATTTTATTAAATAAAAGTAACAAAGGAATGTAGGTTGCAGTAGTTATGCGGAGGCGAAAACGCTTTCCCAGGGTAAACAGATGTTGACAGTTGCATGGAAGCGGGTGACAGACTGAAGACTGCAACAATACTAATGGCCGTCAGAGACACATTTTGGTACAACACGAAAAATAACTTTGCCGTAAGGGAAATTTGCGTTCTCCCTTCTTACAAGTTGTTCTTGAAACGTGAAGGAAACGAGGCTAAAATTCCGAAAACGGAAATCGCCGACTTTCTCTATTGGCTCCTACTACTTTTTACACAAGTTCATTAGTGATCTGAAATTTCTTCCATTCCGTGCTTGATCATGTTTAGCACGATGACCTTGCAGATATACATGGAATTATGACCACACAACGCTGTTACTATTGATAATACACTACTGGCCATTAAAATTGCTACACCAAGAAGATGACGTGCTACATACGCGAAATTTAACCTACAGGAAGACGATGCGGTTATATGCAAATGATTAGCTTTTCAGAGCATTCACACAAGGTTCGCGCCGGTGGCGACACCTACAACGTGCTGACATGAGGAAAGTTTCCAACCGATTTCTCATACACAAACAGCAGTTGACCGGCGTTGCCTGGTGTAATGTTGTTATCATGCCTCGTGTAACGTGGAGAAATGCATACCATCTCGTTTCCGAGTATGATAAAGGTCGGATTGTAGCCTATCGCGATTGCGGTTTATCGTATCGAGAAATTGCCGTCGCGTTCGTCGAGATCCAATGACTGTTAGCAGAATATGGAATCGGTGGGTTGGGGAGGGTGATACGGAACGCCGTGCTGGATCCCAAAGGCCTCGTATCACTAGCAGTGGAGATGACTGGTATCTAACCCGCATAGCTGTAACGTATCGTGCAGCCACGTCTCGATCCCTGAGTCAACAGATGGGGACGTTTCCAAGACAACAACCATCTGCAGGAACAGTTCGACGACGTTTGCAGCATCTTGGACTATCAGCTCCGAGACCATGGCTACGGTTACCCTTGACGCTGCATCACAGACAGGAGCACCTGCGATGGTGTACTCAACGACAAACCTGGATGCACGAATGGCAAAACGTCATTTTTTCGGATGAATCCAGGTTCTGTTTGCAGCATCATGATGATCGCAACCGTGTTTGTTGACATCGCGTTGAACGCACATTGGAAGCGTGTAGTCGTCATCGCCATACTGGTGTATCACCCGGCGTGATGGTATGGGGTGCCATTGGTTACACGTCTCGGTCACCTCATGTTCGCATTGACGGCACTTTGAACCGTAGACGTTACATTTCATATGTGTTACGACCCGTGGCTCTACCCGTCATTCGATCCCTGCGAAACCCTATATTTCAGCAGGATAATGCACGACCGCATCTTGCAGGTCCTGTACGGGCCTTTCTCGATACAAAAAATGTTCGACTGCTGCCCTGGCCAACACATTCTCCAGATCTCTCACTAATTGAAAACCTCTGGTCAATGGCGGCCGAGCAACTGGCTCGTCACAATACGCCAGTCACTACTATTGATGAATTGTGGTATGGTGTTGAAGCTGCATGGACAGCTGTACATATACACGCCATCCAAACTCTTGTTTGACTCAAGGCCCATGCGTATAATGGCCGTTATTACGACCAGAGGTGATTGTTCTGGGTACTGATTTCTCAGGATCTATTCACCCAGATTGCGTGAAAATGTAATCATATGTCAGTTCTAGTATAATATATTTGTCCAATGAATACCCGTTTATCATCTGCATTTATTCTTGGTGTAGCAATTTTAATGACCAGTAGTGTATTATGTCTCATCACCGTCAGCTACAAACTTTTGAACAGTCCTGACTAGACACAATGCGGCTGCAACAAGGCTGTGTCTTTGAACCTTCACAGGCATAGTTCCAAACACTGATCTGAAAGACGTTGTGCTCTCATGAGTCTATTATAGTTGCTGCAGCGCTCTTTAACCTGGTGCGACTGCTTCGCAGTGATTAGGTATTGCGTGTTTGTTCACGTGCACCGTATCACAACCGCTTATAATGCAGCTTAAACAGCAACATCCACTGATGTTGGATGTAGATGTGTGAAGCTTTCGACGATCAGACGAGTAGGAGGGACATTCCTTTCCTTTCGGTCAGCATAAGACATTCATCATTATTATCATCATCGATACAGGCAGCAGTACCAGCGGATATTTGACATCCGCTGTAGCATGTAGGCCTTCTTTCAGGAGTAAAACACCTAAAACTTGCACCGGAAATATTTCGGAAATGGAAAATGCTATTGAAATTTCCTGGCAGATTAAAACTATCTGCCGAACAGAGATCTCGAGAGCTTTGCCTTTCGCGGGCATGTTTGGAAGGTAGGAGACGAGGTACTGGCAGTAGCAAAGCTGTGAGGACGGGGCGTCAGTCGTGCTTGGATAGCTCAGATGGTAGAGTACTTGCCCGCGAAAAGCAAAGGTCCGGAATTCGAATGTCGGTCCGGCACACAGTTCTAATCTGCCAGAAAGTTTCGTGTCAGCGCAAATTCCGCTGCAGGGTGAAACTCTCATTCTGAAAATGCTATTGATATGCGGCTTTCACAGAGGTTCGTATTGTTCGCCAATCAACAGACCGTAATAATTTTTAGAAAGTGCCTTTTCTGTGCGAACATACACTTCTCAGATGCAACAATGTCTATTGGCATTAACGACCTGAAAGTAGGGTAACTTAGAATGTCAGTAGTTTTACTTGCAGGGTTCGAGTGAGACTCGTTTACGAGGTATTGTATTTTGAAAAATTCACGCGCCGACGATTGTATAATACACTACTGGACATTACAATTGCCACACCACGAAGATGTGCTACAGACGCGAAATTGAACCGACAGGAAGAAGATGCTATGATATGCAAATGATTAGCTTTTCAGAGCATTCACACACGGTTGGCGCCGGTGGCGACAGCTACTACATGCTGCAATGAGGAAAGTTTCCAACCGATTTCTCATACACGAACAGCAGTTGACCGGCGTAGCCTGGTGAAACGTTGTTGTGATGCCTCGTGTAAGGAGGAGAAATGCTTACCGTCACGTTCCCGACTTTAATAAAGGTCGGATTGTAGCCTATCGCGATTGCGGTTTATCGTATCGTGACACAGCTGCTCGCGTTGGTCGAGATCCAATGACTTAGCAGAATAGGGAATCGGTGGGTTCAGGAGGGTAATACGGAACACCGTGCTGGATCCCAACGGCCTCGTATCACTAGCAGTCGAGATGACAGGCATCTTATTCGCATGGCTGTAACGGATCGTGCAGCCACGTCTCGATCCCTGAGTCAACAAATGGGGACGTTTGCAAGACAACAACCATCTGCACGAACAGTGCGACGACGTTTGCAGCAGCATGGACTATCAGCTCGGAGACCATGGCTCGGTTACCCTTGACGCTGCATCACAGACAGGAGCGCCTGCTATGGTGTCCTCAACGACGAACATGGGTGCACGAATGGCTAAACGCCATTTTTTCGGACGAATCCAGGTTCTGTTTACAGCATCATGTTGGTCGCATCCGTGTTTGGCGACATCGCGGTGAACGCACGTTGGAGGCGTGTATTCGCCATCGCCATACTGACGTTTTACCCGGCGTGATGGTATGGGGTGTCATTGGTCACATTTCAGTTCTAGTATAATATATTTGTCCAATGAATACCCGTTTATTATCTGCATTTCTTCTTGGTGTAGCAATTTCAATGACCAGTAGCACACACTAAAGAACAAGCTCAGTGGTACACATGTTCGGTGAATACTGACCAGTAACGGCAAAAATGACTATCACAGGTTGTGTTCAAAATTACCACCGGTAGTAGCAATACACGCTTCCAGTCTGGCATGGAACGACTGTTGCACACGTGCTGGCATTTAAGCAGAGATGTTCGAGCAGGCTGTAGTAATATCTCCTTACAGTTCACCGGGTGTAGTTGGTATGTCCTAGCATACAGCGTATTTCTGCTTTTTCCACAGAAAAGAAGTCTACAGCCATCAAATCCGGGGAACAAGACAGCCAAGGTTCAGGTTCTCCGCGTCCAACTGACTGGAAATAAGACACCGTCTGAAGAGAGCAGAAAGATCTCCAGGAAAAACATCCGTTATAGATATCTCAACTTCCTTCACTGGGATCATAATAAATAAAGACACAACATCGAAACTGACATCTTCAGCAGCGAGAATTACCCCTTCATTGTCCTCTATAAAATGACGCGAGTCAGCTTTCCCAATATATGGCTACAAATGAATTGCCACATATGTTACTATTTCATACGTGGGAGAACTAATAGGGCTGGGTCACAGAGAAAGATCAATTTTATGGATTTTGTGTAGGTTGTAGCACTTGTATCGATTAGAAGTAGGTTCATATTACGTAACTGTAATTATGAAGTGTGTGTTCTTTGTTAGTGGAGGTCATGGAATTGTGACAGGAAATTTAGATTTCTGTAATGTATATATGGAAAAAGCTAAATGATATTTAAATATGACATTTTATAACATGTATATATCTAAATGAAAAACAATGTTATTGGAAACTGGTTCATGCTTAGGGTACTTGTATTGTAAAACGTAAAAGATGTAGGGTAGTCCCTCCGCAACGGAAGCGGCTCGGCGCGATGTAAAAGGTGGTTTTTGGCGGTCGAACTGGGCGGCTACTTGGTGGGAACGGTACGCAGTCAGTGGCTAGCCGTTGAACGGTACACATCTAAGGTGCAGAGGGAGGCAATTGGAAGCCGCTTTGCAAGGAATTTTGCCTCGGATGTGGATTTGGCTGTTGCATGGTGGTCTCGGCAATAAGGAGTGGCTCTCACGCAATAAAAATCCGTCGCCAAGAAGAAATTGTGTAGAGCATTCAAACATCAAGAGTCGTGAGTACAGTTATCCGCCACGTCACTTGCCACCACTACTTCCTCACTGCTCCACCAACTTCATGCACACATATATGTATCAGAGGAGGGACCAGTTAATTTGTGTGAGTGATTTTAATATTAATCCAAGTGCTATAAAGCTGTGTTTAGAATCATACCTTTTATCCTGATCATGAAACTATGCAGGATCCCGTCCTAAGTGTTTATAAAACCGAGTATTCTGTTTCAAATCCACTATTATTGTTTATTTATGTTTTTCAGATGAGCAAGGATTATTAAACCTGAAGCTAGTTAGAATTTTACTAAAATACTCTCAACTTGAAACCCTCAGCTGCTGACAGGTGTTGTTGATATACCTCGAAGGGACAGCTGAAAATGTCTGCCTCGACCGGGACCTGAACCCGCGATCTCCTGCTTACATGGCAGACGCTCTGTCCATCTAAGCCACCAAGGACACAGATGAATAGCGCGACTGCAGGAACTTATCCCTTGCATGCCTCTCGTGAGACCCACATTCCCGACTGGCCACAATCTACATACGTAACGTTTCTAATAGATATTTACCCATCCACTCATTACTCGCGGCCACTAAGGTAACGATTCCCGTAAGTGGATGGGCAAATATCTATTAGAAACATTACGTATGTAGATTGCCGGCACGGTAGCTCATCGTGTTTGGTCAGAGGCCTGCTCGCCCTCTGTAATTAAAAAGCTGAGTAAAGGAATCAACGATCAGCTTGAACGGATATCTTGTGACGTCCGCCCAGACCAAACGCATCGAACAATACCGAGCAAATTAAAAAAAAAAAAGATGGATAGAGCGTCTGCCATTTAAGCAGGAGATCCCGGGTTCGAGTCCCGGTTGGGGCACAAATTTTCAGCTGTCCCCATCGAGGTATTTCAACAACACCTGTCAGTAGCTGAGGGTTTCAATTGATTATCATTTGTTCCAGAGAGGCTGTATGGTCATCAACGGTACCTCTTCTTTCGAGAACAGTTACTGTCTTCATATACACTCCCAACTTACTGTAAAGTGTCGTATTGCAAAAATTCAGTACAAGACTGTCTAAATGTTACTGTCTAAAATACCTGTTTCACAGGTGATGAAAAAGGCAAATAAGTTATACTCATTTGAAACTTAATTTAGCTTTGATTACTATCATGAACGAATTTTTGAAGTTAATTGAGCTCAGTGTTGAATAATTTGCATTGAAAAGTAAAAACATAAACTATTTCAAGTGGAGCTAAGAATTAAATTTAGCTGAATTGAATTTTGCTCCTTAAATAATCATATAGTTTGCCTAGTGATACAATATCAGTTTATTGGTCCCCACCATATTCTTCTCATATTAGAAAGATAATTGGAATATTATTGCTACTAAGGAAACATGATGCGTTTCTATAAATAGGTGTATAAGCAGTGTAATTATGGTACTATTTATTTTTATTTGTGGTACTTATATGCCAGTTTAGTCAGAATCCTCTCCTGGCTAATTTTAGTTCTCCACTTCTTGCATTAACATTTCAGTACTGATCCAAGTAACAGTCCCGAGTGTAGCTCTTATTAGTTGAGTTTGGTACTAATTTTGCTTTCTATTATTACTAGTACGTGCAGTATTGGTAACTGCTGCTACTCACAGCCCAGGGTGCCCTGTGTCCGTTTGTATCTTGTTTGCTATTCAAAGGAAATTTATTAATGAAAGTGACTTCAGTAATTAATATTTAATTTTCTTAAACATATATTTCTAAATTCATGTGACTAATTTATCTGGCGACCATTCAGTTTCTCATTCGTATACGAAATTTACTACTTTGATTAAAACCCAAAGTTTAAAGCCTGTTTAGTTTTTCTGTTAAATTCACCATATTCAAAATTAATCTTCGATGCCTTTAGCCGTTAGACATACATGCACGGTAAAAATTATAAATCCTCTCAAAGGGTAACATCAGTTTGTGTCACGACAGGCTAGTGTCTTCAAGACTAGGACACAAAGCTTCGTCTTCAATAAAGCTCTTTTTTCTTCCTTTTTGCATAGAAGTAGATGACATTATCAATTTATTTGTTTTCCTCGGTATGCCGGCTGTAGGAACTTCCTTAAGTTTTTGTACTGTCCTGACGTTAAAAGATTCAAAACTTTTCAAAATGTTCAAATGTGTGTGAACCCTAAGGGACCAAACTGCTGAGGTCAGCGGTTCCTAGACTTAAACATTACTTAAACTAACTTACACCAACGACAACATACACACCCATGCCCGAGGGAGGACTCGAACCACTGGTGGGAGGGGCCGCGCAATCCGTTACATAGCGCCTAAGAACTCGCGGCCACTCCGCGCGACTTCAAAACTTTTCTTCGATAACACTCTTTATTCAAAAGAACGGTAGTATTCCCATTGTCAACAGGGAGAATCATTATTTCTTCGTCTGCATTTAAATCTCTAAGAGTCTTTCTTTCATATTTCCTTAAATTACGTTCCAAATGTTTACTGTGGCACCATACTCTGGCGGTTTCAACACCAGATTGCATTTGCAGTTTCTTTGGGGATGGAACGTATGTCTCCTTCTACATTCGTGAAAATAATCTCAGCTGCTACTTTCATAGGTGTTATAGCGTTGTTTCCTCTGTTTGCCATGACGGAAATCTCGTATTGAGATAGTATTCTCGCCGACTTGTTAATAACAGTAACAGGCATCACTTTGTTATTTGTACTTTCTATATAAGTTTGTAACTTTCGAACCCTTTCTTTTGTTTTCTAGGAGTCGTTTCTATCATAGCTTCCGCAGATCTTAACGTGAGGTAATCTGTCTTGTTCCATACATCAATCTGTACCTTCCTAGCAAGAAATAAATGTAGTTGCAGCAACTTAAAGTCAAAAGAATCCATCTCTCGTCTTGTATAATGTATCCATTCTCCAAGTAGTGCTGCTTCGTTATAATTATATGTCCGATGAACCCGCACTGCCCAGAAATTACTCTTCAGCTTTAAAAAATGAGGTATGTAAGACGAGTTTCTACAACGCAACAAGAGAGTTAGGGTACAGATTAACTATACTCTTTTCCTACGTAAAAATTTCATAAGCCTGACTCATTTTGAGAAATTCTGCCTGTGGAGTCTTTTGTGGACAGAATGAAGGCTTTCACGACCGAATGATATTGCTGCTGGTAAATCTGTCGGGGTACAAGATCGTGGTCTCCGAAACTCTTCTGTTCCTAACTTTTCATCCAGAACTGCGCTGGACATTTTCAGAGGCATTCCTCCTCCGTTTCGCCTTGCGGACTGACAGGTGGGATGTCTGAGAGCAACATATGTACTATATTTTAACTTTGACAAGATTACAATCGAGAGTTAAATTTTATCTTTGACGAGGACCATCTGTGCTTTTCACGTGTAACTCCGGCTCTGCCCCTTTTACTACAGTATCTATATTGCTATCAGACGCCTGATGCATCAGTAAGCAAGACTCTGAAGATGTCCAGCCCAGTTCTGGACGAAAGTTTATGAACAGAAGAGTTTTGTGGACCACGATCTTATATTCCAAAAGGTTTACCAGCAACAATACCATCCGGTCGTGAACGCCTTCATTCTACATCAGAAGACTCCATGAGAAGAATTTCTCGAAGGTCTGTCAGACGTCTGGAATTTTTATGTAAGATGGGAGCACATTCAATTTATGTTTCAACTTTCTTGTTGAATTGTAGGGATTCGTCTTGCATACCTAATCCTATAAAGCTGAAGAGCACTTTCCGGACGGCCCAGGTCATCGGATTTATAATTATGCAGAAGCAGCACTACTCTGAGGAAGGATACATTATGCAAGAAAAGAGATGGGTCTGTTGAATGTGAGTTACTGCAGCTACATTTCTTTGTTACTAGTAAGGTACAGATAGAGCTGTGGAACAAAACAGATTACTTAATAGATTACATAAGATGAAGTTATGAAAGTTACAAACTTATATAGAACGTACAAATATTAAGGTGATACCCGGTACTCTTATTAACAAGTCAACGAGAGTATTATCTCAAGGCGAGATTTCCGTTCTTGCAAAAGAAGAAAACTTCGTTATAACACCTATGAAAGTACCAATTGAAGATATTATAGCTAATATAATCTCCCCCTCAGAAATTACAACAGTAATCCGGACTGAAACCTCCAGAGTACTTTGCCGAAGGAAACCTTTGGAACGTAATTAAACGAAAGATGAAAGAAAGGCTCTTAGAGAGTTAAATGCTGATGAAGAAAGAGTAATTCTTCCTGCTAACAAGGGGAATATTACTGTTCTTATCAATAAAGAGGATTATCGAAGAAAATTTTGACTCTTTTAACGTCAGTAAAGGAAAATTCTTAAGGATGACCCTGCAGCTGGCGTACTAGATTTGCTACCAGTAGGTTCGAACAACACATAAGTGTTACTCAAATGTTTCGGAAACTCAAATGTAAGTCGCTAGAGGGAAGGTGAAGTTCTTTTCGAGAAACAATGTTGAGAAAATTTAGAGAACCCTTTTTTTCAAGCTTGCTGCCGAACGATTCTACTGCTGATGACATAGATTGGGCGTAAGGACTACGAAATTAAGATTCGAGAAATTAGGGCCCATTCGAAAGCATATAGATAGTCGTTTCCTCCTTGCGCTCTTTGCGAATGGAAGAGGGAAGGAAATGACTAGTAGTGGTTCAGGGTGCCCTCCGCCATGCACCGTACGGCGGCTTCTGGAGTATATATATAGATGTAGATGTACTGAGGAATAGAAATAATCTGATAAAGTCAACTACTTCTATTCAAAAACAAGAAAGAACAGTATTATTGAAACCTGAAACTTTGTGTCCTAGACTTGGCCGCTTACCGAAAATTCATAAAACAGATCTTCCTCTGAGACCCTTTATTACTGCTATTTTTTCTCAAACATTAGAAATATCAAGGTATCTGGCAACTCATTTACAGCCATATACTGGGTAAACTGACTCATGTATAAAATACTGGCGTCATTTTTATAGACAAAAGTGAAGAACCATTTCTCGCTTCTGAAGACATCCTTGTCAGTTTCGACATAGGGACTGTTTCCAATATGATCCCTGTCAACCGAGTTATGATATTTATAATGGATATTTTTCCAGAGATCTGTCAGCTGTTTTCAGATGTTCTCTTACTTCCAGTCGGTTCCAGTGGGATGATGAGTCTTATGAACAACATGATGGTGTGGCAATTGGTAACCCAGTAGGTCCTGATATAGCTAATTTCTATACTTTGTGTCGTCTCGATGTCACTGTAGGCTTTTATTATGGGAAGCAAGGAGAGGATGTTGTTTGGTGGCCGGTATCCTCTTCTATAACACAAACTGCACGCATGTATTAACAGTGTTCTTTATTCACAAGAACAAGAAGTTATTTAAGACAGTCCAGGTGTTGTAGTACAAGCTCTTCCGTTAAGTCTACATTAGCCTCACTGCCGGTGAAGTAAAAGTCCCGCTATGCACACTACTCTGGTCGCTAGGTACAGACTGACTCTGACGTAGACTCCCACTGGGCTGGCGACAGTGAACTTTAGAAATAGCTAGTAAGAAACCATCTCGATGGTATCAGTTTGTGGGTGACACAAATGTGGTTTGGCCACATGGGAAAAAGGCTTCGGACGAATTCTTTGGTTTTCTAATAATTTAAATTCAAAAATCCAGTTCACTACGGAAATAGAAAATGACAACAAAATACCTTTCCTAGATGTTTTAATTATGAGCCACACCGATGGACGTTTGGAAAGTAAGGTTTTGCGAAAAGTAACTCACATGAGTAGATACTTACATAACAACTGTAACCGCCACCCACAACAAAAGAGATGCGTCATAAAAGTGTTGCCGATAGAGTGAAAGGGATTTGCATGGCGGAACAGCTGGACGCTGAATTACGTAAAACATCTAAAGTAGGCTTTCAGAAAAATGGCTACTCGTTGAAGGAAGTTAACGGAGTTCTACAACCAAATAACGGAAGATCAAAGGAAGAGCATGAAAAGCAACGATGGAAGAATGCAGTTCCTCTCTCTTTTATTAAAAAAGTAACAGATCAGAACGGAAAGATATTACAGAAACATGACATTAAACCGGAAAGTAGATCAAGCTCTCGGATCTGTGAGGGATACACCCCTCTTCTATTAGCAGATGGATTACATAAAATCTCTTTTACGTTTAGTGAAGTTACTTTGGAACATCCTAGAGAAGCATGAATACACAGCTAAAGGAACACAAAAGTCTTTGCCAACTACGAATAACTGACAGATCGGCTGTAGCAGAGCATGCTCTTCAGCCAGGAAGTCATGAAGTGAAGTTATCTGAAACAAAATTTTTATCTATAACGACGAACTATTATCCACGGCTATGTAGAGAAGCCAATGAAGTGTTTAAACGTACGGGTAATTTTAAAAGGAAAGAATAGTCCATGAAACTTAGCGACGCATGGACAGTAATTCTGGAAACTCGCTAAACAGATTTTTTTTTTATCTTTGTCAAGACGACAATCCACAATTAAATTGTATCTTTGAAGAAGATTATCTCTGCTTATCACGTGCAACTTCTGCCACGCCCCCTTTTTCTACAGCATGTCTGTCGCCCTCAGACGTCAGACTCATTAGTCAGCAGGACTCAACGGAGGAGTAATGCCTCTGAACATGTCCAGGGCAATTCCGGACGATTAGTTAGAAATGGAAGAGTTTCGTGGATACGACCTTATACCTGAAAAAGTTTACCAGCAGGAATGTCATCCGACCGTGCAAGTCTTCCTTCTATCAATATGCAGTTTACCTAGCCTAAGATGGCCGATGTTACGGCGTGTCGTAATTGCTAACACAGAAGATATCAGTGTTGTAAACGAACTACAACATTAACGTCTACCTTGCTTCTTTACCAGCATGTTTTCAAAGAAAAATTTTAAGTGAAATTACTCAGTTCATAATATTATGTTGAAAATGGTGAAAAGGCAAATACGCCTAGCGTAAATCAGAACATTATAGTTCCAAGTGAAGAACACGTAACAGATTAACAGATATGGAGATAGAAAATACTAATGCTGTCGTATCAGAAAGCATTATACAACCTGGCAATATTGCACTTTCATCTGATATTCACGTGGAACCACAACCAAATATTAGCCACTTTCAGTCGATTTAACAAACACGCGAACACGAGATGCCGCTGAATTTAGTAAGCAAAATATGTTTAAAAGGTTTTTAAATGATATGAAAATTGACCTGGAAGTACGTAAAACTATAAGGGATACTTTTAGTAATGTTCTCTGCCTCGCGATGACTGGGTGTTGTGTGATGTCCTTAGGTTAGTTAGGTTTAAGTAGTTCTAAGTTCTAGGGGACTGATGACCATAGCTGTTAAGTCCCATAGTGCTCAGAGCCAGTTGAACCATTTTTTTTTAGTAATGAAATGCCGAAAAATATAAATCAGTTAACACAAGAAACAACAGCAGGTACTGACTAGTAATTCCTCCAATTTGTCTTACGTTTGCGAGGCATTGTCGAGTACCATAGATAAACATACTACAGAAAATTCCACCCTCAGTGCTAGATTTCAAGCTTTACAAGTTGAACGTTTTACTACCCACCATATCCACTGTTTGAAATTACAATATGACGAGCAGCTGAATACATTTAGTAGTAACTTTCCGGAATGGATAAATGAGAGAGACAAGCATTCTGACCGATGTGTCAATGAAAAGCTGTCGCGTGCAGTGCAGCGGTCGGTGATTGAGAGTCGTAGTAGTAGTGAAGTCGTGAAGCTACAACAGTCAAGTGAAGTGGAACATCTTAAGCAAAGCGTAGACGAAGACTTGCCGGAATGGCAACTGGAATGTGTCGGAGCAACTGTGAATTAAAGCAAGTAACGGAGGCCACAGTAAACATCACGTACGGCTGCCCCAACGACATAAATTACTGATCAGATACGAACTTCACGTAGCTATGAGAATGCGAATAATTATTTTATTAAGAACCCTATCTATGATCTGATGTGTAACACGTAAAGAGTACCAAATCTATCTACAGTATTATAAGAAGGAAATCTACGTAAACATCGTCAGTTCCAAGTATTCATCCCGGAAAAAAAGACTGTAAATGCCATCGTTTTCCTGAAATCCTTTAAGACTGCTTTACCTAGAACCTGGACCGATGGACAAAAGATCAACTACATAGTAGGTTACATTCGTGGTGAAGCTTCCATATGGGCAACTGAGACAGCAGATAACTGCATAGATGATGAGAAATTTTAACGGGTATTTTTGAACAAGTTTTGGTCGGGAGCGGTTCAAGAGAGACTTAGAAAACTAATTTTTGACCCCGAATTCTTTAATCCTCACCAAGGAAGCCTACGGCGTCATTTTGACAAATACCTAAACTTGACCCATGACTGGGATGAACCACTTTCGAAGCGAGATGCTTTGCGCATCTTAATGGCGAAGTTGCCGTATGAGATACGCGAAAACTTGGTGCAAGTAACCGAGACGGACACTGAATGACTTCGTGTCTGTTCTCTATTCGGTAGGAAGGTGCTCGCGGAACAATAATAGCGACCAGTCAGCCCACTCGGTGCCGCCGCGGCAGTATGACCAATGCAACTCGAACTGCGAGAATTCTGTGAACTACGTGGCACTGGCGAATCAGCCGCCGCAAGCGAATTCGGCACCGTGAAATTAAGGTCCGTAACCATCTAACCACCAAAGAAAGAAGACCAGAAATAGATTTAATCCTGGTTGCGATGACAGTAATAACAGAGGAAATAGTTGACATGGAAACGGCCATATAAGCGGAACCATAATTACGGAAATCGACGGTCTGATAGCCGAAACAGAAATAAAAATCAGTGAAACTGACAATAGCTATGGTATCCGCCGAATAATGATTCAACTAATGCAAGGAATTCGCCAACGCTTGATAACACCAACAGTAGAAATCAAAAGAATACATAGAACCAGACAACAGGTCATGCGGTACAGGGAGACTGGCAAAGACAATACACGCAACTAAATATAACTGAAGTGGCCCGTCAAATTAAATACGGTCACATCTCACTCCCGAATGTTGACCAGTGACTGTATGTGAGACGATAACAACAACAACAACGACAACAATTACAATAAAACGGTAACAACCTGTTGTGTGATACTAACACAAAGGCACAGTATAAGCAGAGTAGTAAAGAGACGGAACCTATACTGCTTCTAAGATACGATGGGGGCACGGGCTAACGCGACGAGGTAAAACGCGAAAATACTGGGTCTCGTGAACTGCAGACCGAAGTAATATAAGCCACGACCGAAGAAATTGTTGGCGGTGTGCCCACTACTGTCATATTAGATACGGAGGCAGCCGTATGTGCTGTGTCATATAATCTGTACAAAAATATGATGGAACTAGGCCCTGTTCTGAAATCCCCTGTTCACAAATGCCGGATCATAACCGCCGTTGGCCTCAAGTCTAATAGAGTTATCGTGACACTGCAGCTTGGAAATGGAGTCAAGGAACGCCCACTCCTTGTAATTGATCGCTCAGTCACAGGTTGTCTCGTAGGGGTAGATATTTCGATTTCTCATCAGGAAAAGGTTACTCAACAAATGACGGCGAGGTAGTTGAAGTAAAAGTTAAACCGCAGTACATACTGCAAGGTTATGAGACACAACTGTTAGACAATGATGGAAATTATACTGATTATCCACTCATAAAAAGTGAA
Organism: Schistocerca serialis cubense; assembly: GCF_023864345.2. Lineage (NCBI taxonomy): Eukaryota > Metazoa > Arthropoda > Insecta > Orthoptera > Acrididae > Schistocerca > Schistocerca serialis. The sequence goes on from NC_064645.1 coordinate 399,526,313, forward strand.
GAAGTAGTAGACTTGGAAGTACTCATCAGCGATAAAGTTACACAATCCGCTGAGATTGATAACGACCAACAAGGTAAGTTATATGATGTGTTGCTACAATATATACAAGTTTTCACACGGAAACCACCGATAATGAAGACTTATACTATAATATTGAAGTTCGCTCTATGACGTTTTTTTATTACAACACATATACAGTATCCAGGCCTAAACGATATGCAGCGAGGGCTAAACACATGTTAGCTTGGAAAATAATTGAAACATCAATGCCACTATACAGCAGTCCACGTCTTGCTTTGAATAAACGTAATGGAAGCATTCTGCTCGAGCTAAATGTGCGTGCTATGAACAATACCATTATGTCTGTACGTATTACACCAGAGAGCATGGAAGGAAAAATGCAGAAATTTTTATAAGTCAAATGCCTCACCAGCATAAATTTAAAATTTTTTATTGGAAAGTAAAATTAACAACCTGCATGCAGGAAATACAGTGCTTTTATCTGTACAGGTTGAAGATACTAATTATATGTTTTACGGTTTGGATTAAACGATAGTTCTGGAGTATCTTGAGCATACATGGGAAAGACATACACACATTTTGGAATAGACTTCAGAAGAAATTGCACAGGCAGGGGTAATGGCAAACTTGCACATATCTAAACTCTGTAGAGAAGAAGTCAAGTTCTTGGAACGAATTATCACATTGCGAGGTATACATCCAGATCAAAATACGATCAGTGCAATTCAAAATTTTCCTTTTCCACAAACAAATTGAAAGCTTTCCTACGTTTGTGTTCATTCCTTAGTCGATTCCTTCCTGACCAGTTAATCAATAGTTCACCTCTACTCAGTTTGCTTAAAAAAACATATTATTATTATGGACACCTGAATGTACGAATGAGTTCAATGCAGTTAAAGAAGCACTAAAATACTCAGACAGCATATGCCATTGAGATATAGATGAAGACTTCTGTGTAGCCAGGTTTGGGTTCTTGTCTATTCCAGAGCGTAAAAGAACCGGAGAAACAATAAGTAAGAATAATTAGCTTTGCCAATAGAACATTAACAGAATGATAAGGTACATATTCATCCACGGAACTGGAAACACTTGCAATCGTGTGGTCTTTTAAGAAATATTTTATTATTATTATTGTTACTCACGTATTGGCCCAAATAGGACCACGCGAGGTACAAACCACCAATGTCACATTTGTTGGTTGCCCTCCCTTTCTCTTCAAATTTGTTTCATCCTTTCAGAATGAATTAAATTTTGTGCTGTTGTAATGAATCTTTCTTTTAGGCTTTGCCAATTGTTGCTTTGCTTTTTGTCAAGTTCGTTTGGTAGAGTTGGGATTATTATAGCAGTGTCAAATTTTGGGATAACAGTTTTCGTTTTGAATAGTTTTTGAGGTTAAAGTTTTAGTTTTATTGGATTAAATACTGGTCAGAACCTACATTAGCCCCTGTCATAACTCGAACTTTTTTTTGAAGTTTGGGTATGTAATTGCTGCATTATTGAAATTCCCCAATAAATTAATTGCGTGCCCACCAAGTTCTTTGTTTAGAAGGGTTCTTTTTAAAATGTGTTGACATATTTTTAAGGTCAAAATTTTTGCACATTTCGACAACTCTTCGGCCATTTTAGCTTGTCCATTTATGAGCAGGCAATCCACCCACCGTTTTCTTATCTTTCTTTTTCTCTTTACCTAATTGAGCATCAAACTCACGAATTAAAATTATAACATGGTTTAAGGGAATTTTCGAGATGACGCTTTCTAACGTTTCCCAAGTTTCATTAACTTCTTGAGGTTTTTTACCGTTATCCTCACTGACTGGCATATGGGCATTAATTGAAGCTTATGCCTTATTTGTCCATTTAACAAAAATTTTCATCACTCCATTATTAATAGGTTTTACCTCCGTTATTGAATTTAAAATATTTTTGGAGAATGCAAAAGCACTCCCAGATGTGGTGTTTTATTATTCTTTAATTAGTTTTACTTTTAAAAAGACGGTAATTACCGAAATACATGGTGTTCTCGTCCGTCATTCGTGTATCTTGAAGTGCCTAAATTTGAATCTTCTGTTCTTTTAATGTATCTCCCAATTTATGAAGTTTACCTGGCTGCGAAAGTGTTTGTATTTTAGGTGTTGCAAAAAATGTATTTGTTTCGGATTTAAGTTGTCCTGAGGACAACTTTCCCTGTTGAATCACACTGCATTTTAACCTGGCCACCCCAGAATCCAAAGGACCAGTTGCGCCAGTAATACTGACGTTGGACTGACCATCTGGGGTAATACTGTGATTATTAAACTGCTTCATGACGATTGTACCTGGAATCAGGTGACGTTGAGTAGACTCACTGAGTGAACTCAAGAGTTTTAAGACTGGAAGGGTTGGTTCCAGAATATAAATTTCAGCCGCAGCTGCACCACTGGTGAACAGACACTGACCACTTTGCCACTTGCTACAAGACCGACGCAAATGGATTTGGTGTTATTTTTCCTTATTCAGCATTCGCAGCTGTTCACCGTATCTAGTGGAACGTTCACTATCCGGCACTTGCGACCTCTCCAATACACTAGACAATGTCGGGTTCTTAGACTTTTAGTTAAAAGTCTTGAAGCCAGGATCAGAAATTTAATTGTTTCATATTGTTGTTGTTGTTCTTGTCGTCGCCTTCGGTCCAGAGACTGGCTTGATAATAACCGATAAAAACCGAATAACTACTGCAGCCTACATCCTTCTTAATCTGTTTAGTCTATTCATCTCTTGGTCTCCCTCTTCCACACTTCCCTCTAATACTAAATTGGTGTCCTGCCAACCGATCCCTTCTTCTAGTCAAGTTGTGTCACAAGTTTCTCTTCTCCCCAATTCTATTCAGTACCTCCTCATTAGTTACATGATCTACCCATCCAATACTTAGCATTCTTCCGTAGCACCACATTTCGAAAGCTTCTGTTCTCTTCTTGTCTACATTGTTTATCGTCCATGTTTAACTTTCATACAAGGCTACACTCCATACAAGTACTTTCAGGAAAGACTTCCTGACACTTAAATTTATACTCGACGTTAACAAATTTCTCATCTTCAAAACTTTTCTTGTCATAGCCAGTCTACGTTTTATATCCTCTCTACTCTGACCATCATCAGTTATTTTGTTCCCCAAGTAGCAAAACTCATTTTCTACTTTAGGTGTCTAGTTTCCTAATCTAAACCCGTCAGCATCACCTAATTTACTTAGACTGCATTCCATTATCCTCGTTTTGCTTTAGTTCGTGTTCTCTTTATATCCTCGTTTCAAGACAATGTCCATTCAAAAATGGATCAAATGGCTCTGGGCACTATGGGACATAACGTCTGAGGTCATCAGTCCCCTAGAAACAACTTAAACCAAACTAACCTAAGGACATCAAACACATCCATGCCCAAGGCAGGACTCGAACCTGCGACCGTAGTGGTCAAGCGGTTCCAGACTGTACCGCCTAGAACCGCTCGGCTACTCCGACCAGCACACTTTCCGTTCCATTCAGCTGCTCTTCCAGGCCCTTTGCTGTCTGTGATAGAATTACAATGTCGTCGGTAAACCTCCAAGTTTTTATTTCTTCTGTATGGGTTTTCTTTAGTTCTTGCTCAATATATAGATTGAATAATATCGGGGATACGCTACAACCCTGTCCCCCTTCCTTCTCAATCACTGCTTCCTTTTCATGACCCTCGACTATTATAACTACCATCTGGTTTCTGTACAAATTGTAAATACCCTTTCGCTCCCTGTATTTTACACCTGCCACGTTCAGAATTTGAAACAGAGTATTCCGATTAACATCGTCAAAAGCTTTTTCTGCGTCTACAAATACTAGAAACGTGGGTTTGTCGCCAGTATTGGTTCGCGTGTTCCGACATTTCTACAGAATCCGAACTAATCTTCCCAGAGGGCGGCTTCTACCAGATTTTCCATTCGCTCAAAAAGAATTCCTGTTAGCATTTTGCAACCATGACTTATTAAACTGGTAGTTCGGTAATTTTCACACCTGTCAACACCTGCTTTCTTTACATTGGAATTATTGGATTCTTCTTGAAGTCGGAAGGTATTTCGCCTGTCTCATACATCTTGCTCACTAGATCATAAGGTTTCGTCAGGGCTGGCTCTCCCAAGGCTATCAGTAGCCCTAATGGAATGCTGTGTATTCCTGTGGCCTTGATTCGACTTAGGTCATTCAGTGCTCTGCCAAATTCTTCACACAGCATCGTATCTCCCATTTCGTCTTCATCCACGTCCTCTTCCATTTCCATAATAATGCCCTCAAGGACATCGCCCTTATATAGACCCTCTGTATACTCCTTCCGCCTCTCTGCTTTCCCTTCTTTGCTTCGGACTGGTTTTTCATCCTAGCTCTCAATGTTCATTGAGGCGGTTCTCTTTTCTCCATATGTCTAACTTTCCTGTAGGAAGCATCTATCTTACCACTACTGATTTATGGCTCTACATCCTTTCACTCATCCTCTAGCCATTCCTCCTTGGCCATTTTGCACTTCGTGTCGATCTCATTTTTTAGACATTTGTATTCCGTTTCGTGTGCTTCATTTACTGTATTGTTATATGTTCTTCTTTCATAAATTAAACTCACTATCTCTTCTGTTACCCAAGGATTTGTACTGGCCCTTTTCTTTTCACCTACCTGATCCTCTGCTGCCTTCTCTGTTTCCTCTCTCAAAGTTACCCCTTCTTCTTCTACTGTATTTCTTTCCTCTGTTTTTGTCAACCGATCCCTAATGATCTTTCTGAAACCCTCTACAACCCTTGGTTCTTTCAGTTTAACCGGGTCCAATATCCTTAAATTCCTGCCTTTTTGCAGTTTCTTCAGTCTTAATCTAGAGTTCATAACCAATAAATTGAGGGCAGAGTCCTGATCTGCCCCTGGAAATGTCTAACAGTTTAAAATGTGGTTTCAAAATCTCTGTCTGATCGTTATATAAAAAATTTGAAAACCTCTGCTGCCTCCAGGTCCGTTGAATGACCCTCTTTCGTGATTTTTAAACCAAGTGTTAGCTATGTTTAAATTATGCTCTGTGCAAAATTCTACCAGGCAGGGCTTCATCTTTCATTTCTTTCTGTTATTCTATATTCCCCTACTACTTTTTCTTCTCATCCTTTTCGTATAGTCGAATCCCAGTCCCCCATGATTATTAAATTTTCGTCTCCCTTAACTGTCTGAATAATTTCTTTTGTCGCATGATACATTTTTGTTTTCAATTTCTTCATCATCTGCGGAGCTAGTTGGCATATTAACTTATACTACTGTAGTAGGCGTGGGCTTCGTGTCTATCTTGGCTACAATAATGCATTCAATATACTGTTCGTAGTAGCTTATCCGCGTTCCTATATTTTATTCATTATTAAACCTACTCCTACATTAGCGTTATTTGGTTATGTATTTATAATCCTCTATTCACCTGACCGAAAATCTTGTTCCTTCTGCCACCGAACTTCACTAATTCCCACTGTAACTAACTTTAACCTACCTACCTCCCTTTACAAATTTTCTAACCTACCTGCCCGATTAAGGGATCTGACATTCCACCCTCCGATTCGAAGAATGCCAGTTTCGTTTCTCGTGATCCTCCTGAGTAGTTCGCGCTCGGAGATGAGAATGAGGGACTATTTTACCTCCGGAATGTTGTACCCAAGAGGACACTATTATCATTTAACCATACAGTGAAGCTGCATGCGCTCGGAGTTAATTAAGTTTGTTGTTCCCCTTGCTTTCAGTCGTTCGCAGTACCAGCACAGAAAGCCGTTTTGTTTGGTGTTCCAAGGGCAGATCAGTCAACCATCCAGAGCCCCTGCAACTACTAGAAAGACTGCTGCCCCTCTTCAGCAACCACAGGTTTGTCTGACCCCTCAACAGATACCCCTCTGATGTGGTTGCACCCACGGTGCGGCTATCTGTATCGGTGAGGCACGCAAGCCTCCCCACCAGCGGCAAGGTCCATGGTTCACATATTGCAGAAACATAAAAGTCTGCACTGACCACCAGGATAAGTTTGTTCTGTCAAGCAAACTTGTACGATGCGGTTTATCACATTGGATGCTACTTGTACAAGAATGCTCTTTTGAAATAATCCATATCTTAGATAAACTGAGAGTTATAGCTGACGCACTATCCCAATTACCGGAAGGACTACCCGAGAACACTGAAACAATAGAGCAGATATCCGACTGCGGAATCTTAGTTACGCAAGTTCGATATTACAGGCAGTATTTCATTGTCATGAAGAGCTTACAAGGAAGTGATCCCAAGTGGTACAAGTAAGAGGACAGTAACGACACTGTGACGCTACCCCACTAAAACAATACTACACTTTGTATAGCGATGTATTATTCTCCTATAGACATTGACGTTCGGTGAGTGTGCGTACCTGTAGACAGTACTGACGCGATCGTTTGCTACACACATCATGCTTGGGGGGGCATTTTGGGACAAAGAGGTGTTTACAAAAACAAATGTGTTCTTTTATTTCCCGAACATGCGACGCAAGATTAATCGACTTACGCATACATGTATAAAAGCTATTAAACGAAAGCAATCATTGCTACTACCAAAAATGAATTGCATGCCATTTTACCAAGTAAGGCACAAGAAGCAGTTGCCATTGACGTTACCGGTCCACATCAGACGCCACTTGTATGTGTGTGGTATGTTACCCACTTTACGATGTATTTTAAAACCTTGTTAAATTGTACTCATCTAAGGCAACCATAAAAACAACAATCATCAAAAAAATCTCTGACCATTACATACGTAAAATGGGAAAACCTAAAGCGTTACTGTCAGACTGTCTTACAGGATACAATATCTACCACAGAAGGATATAAAAATAATCCTGATATTACGTTTCAGTCTGCAAGCCAACCCTGCGAATGAGTATTTCCCGAACTTAACCGCCTCATGCGGACCTGCCAACAGCAAACACACTCATTGGGTACAATATTTAACACCATTTAAACAAGTACTAAATCATCTTCCAATACATGATGTATGGAAAGTCATTCTGAAGTTCCATGGGAAATCTGCAACCTACGATAAAAAAAAGATCTATTTTAATTTGGACTAACACAGGAAGCACATTTCCGAAAGCAACAATATCACGAGAATCTAAGAAATGTACAGAATTATGAAATCGGAAATATCATCCTGCTTAAAAATATCCTGTGTGCTCCCTGCCGCCGTTGGATAAGCAGCTGCCAGCAGAAAGTCGTATACTCCTAGCTCACTCATTTGTTACATAGTTTAATTCCTAATTTCTTTGCGTGTTTTTGGTACTTGCATTGTTTAAATTCATAAATTTCGGGAATATTATAGTATCTGAGTTTTTTAGCATCGCGTTTTAGTACCTGAATAGTGTAAATTCGCGTAGTCGTCTGTCTTCTGTTTCTGTTTTGAACGGCCAGTGTCGGTTGGTCACAGCCAGTGTGCTCCCTGCTGCCGATGGATAAGCAGCTGCCAGCAGAAAGTCGTATACTCCTAGCTCACTCATTTGTTACATAGTTTAATTCTTAATTTCTTTGCGTGTTTTTGGTACTTGCATTGTTCAAATTCATAAATTTCGGGCGTATTATAGTATTTGAGAGTTGTAGCATCGCGTTTTAGTACCTGAATAGTGTAAAATCGCGTAGTCTCCTTCCGCCGCCAAGCAGTGTGTCAGCAGTGCGCAAGTAGCAGCATTACTGCATTTACTAGGCAATCTTGTATTTTAATAACCGTTTAAATTTTGTGTCGATTTGTTTGTGCTCTCTGTAGATTAGTTCAGACGTTATTTGCACAACAGTTTTTAGCATGGATAGGGACTGCAACTGCTGTGTTCGCATGCAGGCTGAGTTGGCATCCCTTCGCTTCCAGCTTCAGGCAGTTTTGGCTTCGGTCACACAGCTTGAGGCTGTTGCCAATGGGCATCACTGTGGGGGTTCCGATGGGGGTTCGTCGGTGACGGCCAGCTCGTCCCACGCATCCCCCGATCGGACTACGACTGTGGCTGCCCAGGATACTGCCCACATTGAGGCTGATCCCTCACCTGTGGTAGAGTGGGAGGTCATCTCAAGGTGTGGCAGGGGGCGAAAGACATTCCGGAGGGCTGAACGGAAGGCCTCTACAGTTTGTCTGACGAACCGGTTTCAGGCTCTGTCTCTGGCTGATACTGATGTTCGGTCGGAGACGGCTGCTTGTCCTGTTCCAGAGGTTGCCGCTCAGTCTGCAAGATCCAGGCAGTCGCAGAGGGTGGCCTTACTGATAGTTGGGAGCTCCAACGTCAGGCGCGTGATGGGGCCCCTTGGGATATGGCAGCAAGAAAGGGGAAGAAAACCAATGTGCACTCCGTGTGCATACCGGGGGAAGTCATTCCAGATGTGGAAAGGGTCCTTCCAGATACCATGAAGGGTACAGGGTGCACCCATCTGCAGGTGGTCGCTCATGTCGGCACCAATGGCCTGTGTCGTTATGGATCGGAGGAAATCCTCTCTGGCTTCCGGCGGCTATCTGATTTGATGAAGACTGCCAGTCTCGCTAGCGGGATGAAAGCAGAGCTCACCATCTGCAGCATCGTCGACAGGACTGACTGCGGACCTTTGGTAAAGAGCCGAGTGGAGGATCTCAATCAGAGGCTGAGACGGTTCTGCGACCGTGTGGGCTGCAGATTCCTCGACTTGCGCCATAGGGTGGTGGGGTTTCGGGTTCCGCTGGATAGGTCAGGAGTCCACTACACGCAACAAGCGGCTACACGGGTAGCAGGGGTTGTGTGGCGTGGGCTGGGCGGTTTTTTAGGTTAGATGGCCTTGGGCAAGTACAGAAAGGGCAACAGCCTCAAAGGGTGCGGAGCAAAGTCAGGACATGCGGGGACCAAGCAGCAATCGGTATTGTAATTGTAAACTGTCGAAGCTGCATTGGTGAAGTACCGGAACTTCAAGCGCTGATAGAAAGCACCGAAGCTGAAATCGTTATAGGTACAGAAAGCTGGCTGAAGACAGTGATAATTTCAGCCGAAATTTTTACAAAGGCACAAACGGTGTTTAGAAAGGATAGATTGCATGCAACCGGTGGTGGCTTGTTTGTCGCTGTTAGTAGTAGTTTATCCTGTAGTGTAGTAGAAGTGGATAGTTCCTGTGAAATATTATGTGTGGAGGTTACACTCAACAATCGAGATAGGTTAATAATTGGATCCTTTTACCGACCTCCCGACTCAGCAGCATTAGTTGCAGAACAACTGACAGAAAATTTGGAATACATTTCACATAAATTTTCTCAGCGTATTATAGTCTTAGGTGGAGATTTCAATTTACCAGATATAGACTGGGACACTCAGATGTTTAGGACGGGTGGTAGGGACAGAGCATCAAGTGACATTATACTGAGTGCACTATCCGAAAATTACCTCGAGCAATTAAACAGAGATCCGACTCGTGGAGATAACATCTTGGACCTACTGATAACAAACAGACCCGAACTTTTCGACTCTGTAAGTGCAGAACTGGGAATCAGTGATCATAAGGCCGTTGCAACATCCCTGAATATGGAAGTTAATAGGAATATAAAAAAAGGGAGGAACGTTTATCTGTTTAGCAAGAGTAATAGAAGGCAGATTTCAGACTACCTAACAGATCAAAACGAAAATTTCTGTTCCGACACTGACAATGTTGAGTGTCTATGGAAAAAGTTTAAGGCAATTGTAAAATGCCTTTTAGACAGGTACGTGTCGAGTAAAACTGTGAGGGACGGGAAAAACCCACCGTGGTTCAACAACAAAGTTAGGAAGCTACTGCGAAAGCAAAGAGAGCTTCACTCCAAGTTTAAACGCAGCCAAAACCTCTCAGACAAACAGAACCTAAAAGATGTCAATGTTAGCGTAAGGAGGGCTATGCGTAAAGCGTTCAGTGAATTCGAAAGTAAAATTCTATATACCGACTTAACAGAACATCCTAGGAAGTTCTGGTCTTACGTTAAATCAGTAAGTGGCTCGAAACAGCATATCCAGACACTCCGGGATGATGATGGCATTGAAACAGAGGATGACACGCGTAAAGGTGAAAAACTAAACGCCTTTTTCCAAAGCTGTTTCAATGAGGAAGACCGCACTGCAGTTCCTTCTCTGAATCCTCGCACAAACGAAAAAATGGCTGACATTGAATAAGTGTCCAAGGAATAGAAAAGCTACTGGAATCACTCAACAGTGGAAAGTCCGACGGGATACCAATTCGTTTCTACACAGAGTATGCGAGAGAACTTGCCCCCCTTCTGACAGCCGTGTACCGCAAGTCTCTAGAGGAACGGAAGGTTCGAAATGATTGGAAAAGAGCACAGATAGTCCCAGTCTTCAAGAAGGGTCGTCGAGCAGATGCGCAAAACTATAGACCTATATTTCTGACGTCGATCTGTTGCAGAATTTTAGAACATGTTTTTTGCTCGAGTATCATGTCGTTTTTGGAAACCCAGAATCTACTCTGTAGGAATCAACATGGGTTCCGGAAACAGCGATCGTGTGAGACCGAACTCGCTTTATTTGTTCATGAGACCCAGAAAATATTAGATACAGGCTCCCAAGTAGATGCTATTTTCCTTGACTTCCGGAAGGCGTTCGATACAGTTCCGCACTGTCGCCTGATAAACAAAGTAAGAGCCTACGGAATATCAGACAAGCTGTGTGGCTGGATTGAAGAGTTTTTAGCAAACAGAACACAGCATGTTGTTATCAATGGAGAGACGTCTACAGACGTTAAAGTAACATCTGGTGGGCCACATGGGAGTGTTATGGGACCATTGCTTTTCACAATATATATAAATGACCTAGTAGATAGTGTCGGAAGTTCCATGTGGCTTTTCGCGGATGATGCTGTAGTATACAGAGAAGTTGCAGCATTAGAAAAATGCACCGAAATGCAGGAAGATCTGCAGGGGATAGACATTTTGTGCAGGGAGCGGCAGCTGACCCTTAACATAGACAAATGTAATGTATTGCGAATACATAGAAAGAAGGATCCTTTAATGTATGATTATATGATAGCGGAACAAACACTGGTAGCAGTTACTTCTGTAAAATATCTGGGAGTATGCGTGCGGAACGATTTGAAGTGGAATGATCATATAAAATTAATTGTTGGTAAGGCGGGTACCAGGTTGAGATTCATTGGGAGAGTCCTTAGAAAATGTAGTCCATCAACAAAGGAGGTGGCTTACCAAACACTCGTTCGACCTATACTTGAGTATTGCTCAACAGTGTGGGATCCGTACCAGATCGGGTTGACGGAGGAGATAGAGAAGATCCAAAGAAGAGCGGCTCTTTTCGTCACAGGGTTATTTGGTAATCGTGATAGCGTTACGGAGATGTTTAGCAAACTCAAGTGGCAGACTCTGTAAGAGAGGCGCTCTGCATCGCGGTGTAGCTTGCTCGCCAGGTTTCGAGAGGGTGCGATTCTGGATGAGGTATCGAATATATTGCTTCCCCCTACTTATACCTCCCGAGGAGATCACGAATGTAAAATTAGAGAGATTCGAGCGCGCACGGAGGCTTTCAGACAGTCGTTCTTCCCGCGAACCATACGCGACTGGAACAGAAAAGGGAGGTAATGACAGTGGCACTTAAAGTGCCCTCCACCACACACCGTTGGGTGGCTTGCGGAGTATAAATGTAGATGTAGATGTAAAAATCACCGAAAATCATCACAGATTAAGCGAGGAAACACCACATGGGCGTTACTATACGGAAGACCATACGTTGTTTGCCGCATACATCCAGGTTGCTGCTTATTGTCAGATCCTAGAAACAACTAAATTCGAGGCTTGTATCCAAACGAGGATCTCAAGAAATTTCACCCTATACAGAATCAGTGAACAGAATATCCGAAGGTAAGGGAAGCTACAGAAACATGCTTCATGGGAATCATCAAACAAAACAAATGAACTGAATATTCTTAGTATTTATGTCATCAAGAACAAGTACTTCTTTTACATAACAGACACGTATCTGCAATACTACAGCTTATCCAAAGTAAATTTTATTTATTCTTCTGTCTACACATAAATATTTTCTCTTAACACGTATGTGATGTGGCACAATCATAATTTATTTACGTTTCCTTTGTTATGTCTATTTGATTGCTTGAATAATTTTTTTAGCTATAAAGGATTAATGTTTGTTTAACTGAATGCAGAGGTGGATTTCACAATGAAACATACTGCGTATGCTATATGTAACACGTATTTTAGCAATGAACAATAACTAACTGAGAAAATCATCTGTCATGTTAGAGAAGCAAACAAAATAACAAAACAGAATAGCGCAACACACTGTTGTTTCGTGAGTGGAACTACTATGCCGACATGCTACACTCTGAACTGTACACATCACTACTACAATAGAAAAACACGTGTGCACAAGTGATACAATGATATAATATTAAGCAATAAAACTATGGAGTACTGCTGATACGCCACGATTTTCTTTTATTCTTTTATTTAAGCTACTTTAGTATTCTGCCTTTGTCGCTTTGATACATCATCATGTTTGTTCAAATACTTAGAGGCCTTAAGTAGATTTGTGTCAAAGTGTTTTTGTCTGACGTATCTGTAAAAATGAGCGCGTGATACGAAATCTCATTTTAAAGAATAAGAACAATATTTCCAGATAATTCAATGTGTAGGAAACTGACCCACATTTTGTCAATGTAAAATGTAAATCAGATGGCTGGAAAAATTAGTTAACAGTGTGGTAAAATGAACTGAATCAGAAAATTATGTTTTTAAAAGCCATAACCTATACAGGACAACATGTAAATATATAGTGAATACATGTATTAAGTAAAAAGAAAGAGTGACCAGCAAACAGGTAAGGAAGAGTAACTCACAGTGTGTTGTCAGGAAGGAAGTACAGAATTATAGTCCCAGTTCTTGGCAGAAAGTTATAAGGACTTCCTACAAGCAAAAGACATATCCACTTAGTGTAGTAGTGTTTACTGTCCTCGAAATTCTTGAACTTTTAGAATCAATAGGGCATGACACCGAAGGAATCGATGAATTGGCCTCCACGAACTTTTCAAAGAAGACACCAACACAATCCCAAAGAGAAACTTCGTGTGAACGATTTAGTTTGTTTCCAACTGTCACGCGCCAGCCAAAGTGCCGATGCTGTAAGAACAAACTCAGCACTGTCGATCGCCAGTGAAGCTACAGAATTTACTGTACTTTTAAATGACTACACTAATATGTCATTTTGGAAGATAAGTTATGATCCAAAGACAGTTATATTGTTTACTCACATTGAACTGTTCTTCATAGAGAAAAGATTATTACATCACAATAGTGAGAATCAAATTCCATCGGCTCAAGTAATAGTTCTACAATGGGAATGGTTCAAATTTTGAAAATTGACTGCATAAGGTAAAAGAAATATATTTTATTGTAAATAATATAAAAAATTAAACTCGCAGCCACTGTAATAGAAAAGAAAAATTGGTGTGGTTTACCTGTACGTATGTAAATAACGTATTTCAATTTATTATGTGCTCTGAATCGTGCAACTCCTTCAGAAAGATGGATACAGTGGTACAATTTTTTCACATACTCCTGGAATCTCGAACCGTTACAAGTGAGGACGTGGGACACCTGGTAAATAAATGTATGGGGCGTCACTTCCCTCGTGGACGCGGAATCACCAACGAGGCACGCACACCAGACTGCTGCCCGCTCTCTGGTTGTTGACGCGAGACTGACGTCACGCGCCACCACCCTTTCCGCTCTGCTGCATCATGTGACAAAAGCCGAAAAGTGTTGTCTCCAGTACGAACCATAAGAAATCTGTCACTTGTGAGGTAACTAGCGAGTTGAGGCTCCCCGAAAATATTCGGAGTTAGCGAGGCCGCATGGGCCGTTCGGCAAGTCGGGGCTCGTCAGTAATCGCGTGGTGCCATCATTAGCTGCAGCAAGTGGGGTAGCCCCAGCACAGACCGACTGTGTGGCTGGGAATCCCATGTTGACGCTGCGTCGAGGACTGTGCCTTGTTTTGATGAAGGAGATTTGCATGCCGGGAGTGCCAAAGGTGGCGGACTTTGCGAAACCATAATGGCAGACATTTCACAGTTCATGTAGAAATTAATAATAGACAGAGGAATCATGATACCTCAAAAATAAACATGTATATTACCTTTATTTCCAAGACGATTGTGATGGTGTAATCAGATTTTCAATATCTTTTTAGTTTAAAGATTAGTATCTGACTGAAATTATACAAGGAACACCCAGCAACTAATTTCCAAAATCTAAAGGGTTCATCCCATTTTGTCGATCGACGCGTCTTTAGAAATATATTAGTGTAAACCCACGTTGGTATGAATTACAGGCATGTAACTTGAAATAGTATATGATTTATTGGAGGTTAAAGTGGCTGATTACTATTGATCGCATCAGGCCATAAGTACTCCACAGTTACTCGACAAAACGGTAGCAACATGCTTACAAATATATCTACTCGTGTATGTCTTTGTTTATATCCAGTATATACTATTAATTAAGAAATTGGTCAAATATTTACTGTGTTTTAGAAAGCACAGAGACATTAGGCCACTGGCCTACAGTTGTTTCTATTCCTTTGATATATGTTTATTTGATTTGATTCTGTATTCGATAATGTGTGTTAGAGCGGGTTTATGGTCCAGCCATAGGAATATTTATTTAATTTCAAGTTATTCAAATGTAAATCGAGTATTTCATATGTGTTTCAATATGTTTGTGAGTGTATGCTGGCTTGGAGATATGGCGGGAGTGCTCTAGCCAATCACAGTGCTCGTTACTACGGTAGGCGACTACTGAAGTCAATGGAGAGACTGTATGGAAGTGGGGGAGGAGCATCGGGTGGCACAGGACACAGGGGAGTGCTGGACAGGAAGGCGCGACGGACTGTCGTAGGAAATACTTGGAGAGTGTTGAGCAGTTTACGCGTGATCACGGGAGATAGAAATATTTCGTAGTGCCGACTTGTGCACTTGTGAGATTTCCGTGGCTTCTGCAGTGAAGACGTAGTATGCGTTTAGAAGCGAATATCTAGCGAGCTATGTTGTTGCTCATAACCGTTTACGTGAGGTAGGAAACTATTGTTTCCCTGTTATTCAACTTATATTTTATTTAATTGCTGGACCATCGACACCAATAAGTATTTTGCAGAAATAAACGGCATACTCAAAAGTACTTCTGCTTTCGTACTCATAATTTAAAGTCGTTAAAATAGTACCTGCAGATATTATTTAATTGCTATCTTTTATTTATAAATTTCTGTGTTACATTCAAAATTCGCAATTTCCGAGTGATAGGAACCTTCGAGTCATGTATATATTCATATTGTATACTGTAGACTCAGCAGTGTTTGGCTTGTAATGAGGCAACTACGTATCCCAGCCCTAGACAACGAAACCAGCTAAAACTTACAGTACTTCATCTCTGAGTCTGAGGGTACATAGTTGCAAACACCAAAATATTTTTTATTGAAAACCAGGCACACTCATCACTTGAACCACAATATAGACGCATACAACGGAATGTATACAGGGTGGTTCACTGATCGTGACCGGGCCAAATATCTCACGAAATAAGCGTCAAACGAAAAACCTACAAAGAACGAAACTAGTCTAGCTTGAAGGAGGAAACCAGATGGCGCCGTGGTTGGCCCGCTAGATGGCGCTGCCATAGGTCAAACGGATACCAACTGAGTTTTTATTAAATAGGAACCCCCATTTTTATTACATACTCATGTAGTACGTAAAGAAATATGAATGTTTTAGTTGGACCACTTTTTTCGCTTTGTGATAGATGGCGCTGTAATAGTCACAACCATATAGCTCATAATTTTAGACGAACAGTTGCTAACAGGTTGGTTTCTTAAATTAAAATACAGAACGTAGGTACGTTTGAACATTTTATTTCGGTTGTTCCAGTGAGATACGTGTACCTTTATGAACTTATCATTTCTGAGAACGCATGCTGTGACAGCGTGATTACCTGTAAATACCACATTAATGCAATAAATGCTCTAAATGATGTCCGTCAACCTCAGTGCATTTGGTAATACGTGTAACGACATTCCTCTCAACAGCGAGTGGATCGCCTTCCCTAATTTTCGCACATGCACTGACAATGTGCTGACGCATGTTGTCAGGCGTTGTCGGTGGATCACGATAGCTAATATCCTTCAACTTTCCCCACAGAAAGAAATCCGGGGACGTCAGATCCGGTGAACGTGCGGGCCACGGTACGGTGCTTCGACTACCAATCCACCTGTCATGAAATATGCTATTCAACACCGCTCCAATCGAACGCCAGCTATGTGCCGGACAACCATCATGTTGGAAGTATATCGCCATTCTGTCATGCAGTGAAACATTTTGTAGTAACATCGGTAGAACATTACGTAGGAAATCAGCACACATTGCACCATCTAGAGTGCCATCGATAAAATGGGGGCCAATTATCCTTCCTCCCGTAACGCCGCACCATACATTAGCCCGCCAAAGTCGCTGATGTTCCACTTGTCGCAGCCATTGTGGATTTTCCGTTGCCCAATAGTGCATAATACGCCGGTTTGCGTTAGCGCTGTGGGTGAATGACGCTTCGTCGCTAAATAGAACGCGTGCAAAAAATCTGTCATCGTCCCGCAATTTCTCTTGTGCCCAGTGGAAGAACTGTACACGGCGTTCAAAGCCGTCGCCATGCAATTCCTGGTGCATAGAAATAGGGTACGGGTGCAATCGATGTTGATGTAGCATTCCCAACACCGACGTTTTTGAGATTCCCGATTCTCGCGCAATTTGTCTGCTGCTGATGTGCGGACTGGCCGCGACAGCAGCTAAAACATCTACTTGGGCATCATCGTTTGTTGCAGGTCGTGGTTGACGTTTCACATGTGGCTGAACTCTTCCTGTTTCCTTAAATAACGTAACTATCCTTCGAACGGTCCGAACACTTGGATGATGTCGTCCAGGATACATAGCACATGCCCGTTGGGCATTTTGATCACAATAGCTATACATCAACACGATATCGACCTTTCCCGCAATTGGTAAACGGTCCATTTTAACACGGGTAATGTATCATGAAGCAAATGCCGTCCGCACTGGCGTAATGTTAAGTGATACCACATGCTTATACTTTTGTGACTATTACAACGCCATTTATCACAAAGCTAAAAAAGTGGTCCAACTAAAACATTCATATTTCTTTACGTACTTCACGAATACGTAATACAAAATGGGGGTTCCAATTTAAAAAAACGCAGTTGATATCCGTTTGACCTATGGCAGCGCCATCTAGCGGGTCAACCACAAAAAATGGAGGTTCCTATTGTAAAAAAACGCAGTTGATATCCGTTGGACCTATGGCCGCGCCATCTAGCGGGCCAGTCATAGCGGCATCTGGTTTTCCCCTTCAAGCTAGACGAGTTTCGTTCTTTGTAGTTTTTTCGTTTGATGCTTATTTCGTGAGATAATTGGCCCGGAATCTATCAATGGATCGCCGTGTGAATTAAAATCAGACACTGAAACTATGATCTACAAGGTGAAATTAGTTCTTTGAAATCCTCGTCATCGTAAGGTTGGCATCATCGTGGCAATTCAAGGGGAATCGTGAGACCGCTGCTGAAAAAACTCTTATGTATAATTTAAAACGTTTGTAAAATAAATGTCAAAGATGTAATTTGTACCTCAGTAAACAGACTAGACTCAGCCTTTCAAACCTTTTGGGCATGTTTCCTAACATCCTTCCTCTTTTGCATTTTGACTAATCATGTGTAAATATCTCTTTCTTCTATTGATATGACTTCGCATTAATAATAATATCTGACGACAATTATTACTGTAATCATTATGTTAACTATCCAAGTATTCTCTCCTAAATTTTGGTGAGTTAACTTATCAGTTTCAAAACATTTTTCATCACTTCTCGGAAATACGCAGAGGTTTGATATTACTCCCGATCCGCCATTGACGAGATTTGTTAACTTGCTTAAAATACTTTTTTCTTTGCACAGCTGAGCGTGAATCTTCTGTGACGAAGTTCGATGACGTGTCGCGTTTATTTCAGCAATGAACGACTATCATGTTGGGATTTGTTACTTCAATTAACCGCATTCTAAATTACGATTGACCAAATCAGGAGCTTGCGTGTTTTGGAACAGCTATCTGGAACAAACGCTAGCGACAAGGTAAGACTCTCATATGCAGCTCGATCAGAAAACGACAATTATTCTGTTTTCTTGAAAGGTAGCGTACAAACCACATCGGAAACGCAGTAGCTAAAATCTTAACGATGTTTACCCTACACCAAAATTACGAATCCTGGTTAATTTTTTGGAAATATCGTGGCCAGCCTTTCTGGGATTAAAATGGAGCTCATCTTACTGATTGCTTTTAAAAGAGTAATGGCACTGTTAACAAAAGATGACTGCGTGGATCTTACGAATAAAATGGTAGATCTGTAGAGGAAAAACATCTATGTGTGTACTTTAGAAATGGGAAAACCTAAGGATCTGAAATACGAACTGTCTGAACATTTGCTCTTTCGACGAAATTAGGTACCAGCTGTCTTCCAACAGTTCTTACATTTGACTGAAAAAGGTTTTTAGTTACGGCAACAGTAAATTTGTCCTTTTAGTATGGTTCCGGTCGTTCTTAACTGTAGAATAGTAATCGATTTACTGAAAACGCGTTGAATGCAGTACATTCACACCAAACAGGTTACATCAAAATATGAATTGATTTAGTGTTTCAGAAACCGTTATTTTGCAAGACTGGAATTTCACACTTTCCCCTAAGGCTGTTATCATTGTCCTAATAAATTCTAGAATCATTGCTACAGCAATACATAACTGTACATTTTGCTACGTACATTGAAGGGTTGTAGCATTTCTCGTTCCAATATGTCTATCGTTGTGAATGGTGTCATTTAGGTATAATATTGCAAAGAAAATTAGATGGAGACTCTAAACTGAAATAAATCTCCTTACATAAGCCGGACGTACCAGAAATTTTCGCATCAAACGAAAGGAGAATTTGCTATGATAAGTTGCAAGAGACGAAAGGAAGAAAGGTGGTGAAGAAGCAAGAGAATGATGGGGACGTGGAGTCAGTTTTCGAGAATGTATGTATTATATTTAGTCATGCAGCAGCGTGTCTGTGGTGTCGCCCACATATAGCAGTGCCACACCAAAGTCGACAACGCGAATAGATATGACAGACGATAGCGGGAGCTCGCTGTAATCCGCTCTAACCAATGGAAGGCACTCCAGGAGACCATTCTTCCCTCTCAGTATAGCAGCGGCCTCACACTGAGGTCCACACAGTGTCGAGCTCAGACCAGTTGGTGACCTCGGCAACAATGATGAACATCATCCTGCAGGACAGTGACAATTGTTACAGTTTCTGATCAACCTGTACTTTAGTAAATGCTGAGAGAGTACCTCAAGAGAACCGTTTGGTAATTAGTGTAGCAAGTGATGCTTTGCTACTCAATGACAGTTGTAAATAATCCGGTACTCTGGTGACAAAGAAGTGTGTCAAAGTTCAATAAATCTTTTCTTCATGAACCAGTATTTCATTAGCTACCGTTCCTATGTGCAACATCACCGAGCAGTCAAAGCACTCTCAGTTGTGTTTGGACGGCAGTAGTTTCGTCTGCTCGCAACAGTGTCATCTTGACTTTATTTCCAGAAAATGACAAAACGTAACTCAAAGTGAAGAGATCAAAAATTAAATAAAGGAATGAAACTGTAGAATAATTAGGAAAAATCTCGTTAACCTCTTGTAAAACGAATATTGCAATTCCTGTTGTTTCAGGATTGGTATATTTTAGTTGAGTAAAATGTTTTTGCTCGCTGTAATGAAATTCAGTAGCAAGCTTCAACAATTTCTTGAAAGCTTCTCAATCAGTTCCACTTGTATACTATTTACTCGATAATAACTGACGTAACATATTTAAAGATTGGTACAAGCTGTTGAAAGTTAAGGTAGCAGAACAGAGTTCCTCAAGCTGTAGATGACAAAATACGGCGCAGTATTTATAGCGTACAGCACAAATTCACTTTCAGAAAACCAAATCAATGATTTCATTTGACAAATCACAGAGAATTAATGTCAAAATGACAGGCAGTACGTTAGGCCTAATGTTAAACAAGAATCACACAACGTGTTCCACTTACCTGGAGATTACAAGTCGTCGTAACGGTCGACTACTTGAGTCTGTATTCTGATTGTTACGACTTTAAGTGCACCTTGCCCCTCCCATCCCTGAAGCATCCTAAATTTCATTCGCACTCTGGCTTATGTTTCAGCTTAATGGCAAGCAGTTCCGAACAGCCATGTCTGGAGTTATGCGTGTACCTTTTCTGTTTATGGGTTTGCACTCCTCAGTGATATTAAACCGGTTAAGATCTTGTATTTTATGTCTGTCTGTCGTTTACGATGGAGGAATATATAACCTAGCAGCAGCCATAAAAGAGTCACTTTGTAGTTGTTATTTTTTCCGCACATTGTTATTTCAGTCGAACTTGTTTCTATGACTCACCAATGTTGTATGATATACACCAGTTCTGAATGTACAATATTCAGTGCAGTGAAGTTGTTAAATCCAACGCTGATTGTGTTTTTACGTATTATAGTAGTTTACTCAATGCCATACAGCCATGTAAGATATGAAAATTCGTCATGTCGTTAAATAATCACAGTAAGTTACTAATTGTATCAGATGTACATTCATGTGCTTTAACGGCGAATGCTGGTCATTTACGTAATTCTCCTTGCGCCGAAATTTCCTGTGATTTCGAAAAATGGAATAAAGGTGCAATATAAGATCGCATAAAAATCGTATATATAATATATTGTATCACCACTTGAATTTGCCATCAATTCTTGGCATAAAAAAATAACAAATACTAAAATTGTTTCTTATGTCCTACAACAATGTTTTTCTGGCGTTGTGTTTTAGTAATTCCTGTTCAGAAACTGTTTTTGCAGTAAAAGAATAATCTGGTTGTAACGACTTGATTCGTAAACACCCATTCGACTTGCCGTGGTACTCGATGATAATGTATTGTGTGGTTTCAATCCAGCCTGAAGGTCCTGATTTTGGCACGTGATTCCAACCTTTAAGACACGAATAACAACCATTATTAGGAACAGCGATTCGTAGCATTTTAACACCGGTTTCATAAGTTCAAAGTATAAACAGTTTTGTACATATGAACATACACCCTCATTACTTCTAACTAGCGCCTACAAATTCATACTTACCAGTTTTATTTTAGTTTTAATCGTGTGATGTCTAGTAAAGAAACACTCGCTACTAGTGTTGGAAATATAGTTACAGGCGGATTTCGAGCAGTTAAAAGTATCAGACATTTTTTTCTACGTTCGTGAGCTTGTTTTTTATAGTTGTATTTCAAAATAATTTTAATTTTGTCTGTGTATCAGTTAAGATCAGTATCCTATTTTTAAACAAAACCCTTTGCGGGGGATGATGTTGAGTTGTTTTCGTGAAACATATAAAGTGTTCACCAACTTCTAAAAATAAGTAACAGAGCTATTAACGAGTCCACAATCGCACAAAACCACAAACATCATGTCAGCAGGAAGAAAACGATAGACTATGAAGTTATCAAACCGACTTTGAACATAGTTGAGAAAGTAACGGAATTCAAACAGCAAACATATTGGTTAATAGGAGGTCTGAAACATGAGGCTACGATCATAATTGGTAACACGTGGGTAAAACTTAAAAAACTCGAAAATCTCAGAGACCATTGTCATTTTAATTGTACTATGTGCTGTCGGGTTGTACACCGCTACGCATTATTGTTACACATTATCCGTATGTCTGTATGGAACTGAAGCCTGAACACTCAACACCACGTACATGAACTGGTTATAGGTCGCTTGGAGTGTGTGTATTACATGTCTCACGACTAGAAATCGCAGCCAGTTATAATATGCTTCATCATGTTACTAAAAATTCTGAAGCCCTATCCATCGCTGTATAGAGAAGCACATAATATTTTTACCATCTCTTTCGAAGTAATTACAGATTTACGCAAAGCGTCATTCGAGGAATTACAGAAGGCATCTGTGGACTTGGCACGCGAAGAGATTCATGTTCACAGACACTCTGACGGTGTCACGACGTCGAAGACATTAATAGGAACTGCTGTTCCCATTAAGGCATACTCCTTTATGTTCAGTAAGGCATGACTCCGAAGGATGAAAGTAATTCTACTCTAAAACTTTGTAACTGTGTTAAATGGTATGAATCATTATAATATTCCCTTACGCCCAAATATAAGAAAGACTTAGAAGATTTATTGATACGGGTGGAGAATACACTCAGCACATCATACGATTTAACAATAAAGAATGCAAACACAACAGTAATGAAGAGTTTCAGAAAGGAGAATAGCTACTAGCTGAATATCTGACTTCGGAAGTACTCGATGGTGGATGAACTGAAATAACAATAATCCTACTTTGCAAGTGAGGTTACAAAATATTGTGAAGGGAAGGTAAGTTTTAGAAGCAGGTTGTCACAGGCGAAGAAAAATTTCTTCGATAAGCAGGTCTACTAGTATTGGATACTGACACGGAAATAAGGCGTAAGTATACACACGTATATTGTGCACAGCATTGTACAGAAGGGAAACGTAGACCTTTGAAAATGCGGGAAAAAATTTACTGGAAGTATTTGAAATGTGATTCTCTCGAATAATGTTAAAAATTATGTGGGCTGATAATGAGCGGAATATAAAGGTACTAGGTGAGGAAAGAAGCCAATGAAACACCCACGCCAGAGGAACGGACAGAAGCACCGGCTTAGGCGTCCAACAACAAGGTATAGTGACGCTGGAATAGGAGAAAAAGGTTGGAGGAGGCAGACATTGGGATGTGTAGAACAGACTGTAGAGAATGTTGTGGTCTGACTTACCCTCTCACCTAACGGTAAATATACGGTTGTAACAGGGCCATTAAATAGGGCAGATTATTTTCGTATGTAAGGTTGTGCCGGGAGGGACTGGTAGAATTTATTAAGTACTTAACTGTTGGTGATAGGACCTTGTCTTGAGTCAGCGAGATGTTCGTGGCGTTATACAAATTCTGGAGTGAAAAACATATTTTTGTGTCCCATGTGTATCTGTGTCAAAACATGGGTGCCAAATAGATAGAATATTAGGAACAAAAATTGTCTCATGATTGATTCATAACTGCGGCTGGAAACGTGGTATGGCGCTGGCCCTTATATAAAAGAAAAGCAATCAGATATTAGTACATTATTGGTACCAGTAAATTTTCGTATTTACAATGAAGGATCTAATATTAATAAAGTTTTAAATGTGTCAGCAAGTTCCGTATCGAGAAAGTGAAGAAATGATTCATAGTGTTGGTTATCGATCTTCAATACACAAAAATAATGAAATGTCATATCTAAACAGTTTCCTTTGAGATATGTAAATTATAAGTGAAAATATTTAAATATTACAATTGCCTCCATTTACAAACGTTCCTGTGTTGAAGTTTTGAAGGTAGTGACATTTCAAATGTTTACATTTTAGATGATTGATTGTGTTGCTTTGCACTGCTTTTTATAAATTTCTGTAGCAAAAATTTGCATATTTTGCACAAAAATTGTGTAACAGTAACTAATATTTTTTTTTATTTGAAATCATTAAATTGACTAAACTAAAATATTCATACATTATGTTTCCGTTTGTATAACTTAGTAATGTTTCATATGATTTGGGATGTTAAACTTTGCCTTATGCATGTCACTAAATTACTGTGATGGTATCAAATAACAATTAATGTATGTTAAATTTAGGTAAACACCAAAAAATTACGATGTAACGTATAGCTCACTTGAAAATTGTATTGCGTACTCCAATACGAATCAGATACTGGGCATTTCATGATATTGCTCTCCGAACAAGGCAGTTACATCTCAGGGTGTAATATCTCTATACAGAGAAAAGATTAACAGATGGCAGAAAAGATTAACCGAAAGCAATAAAAGATGGAAGACAACACCAATCCACAGGAGAAAATCTTCATTCTTATAGGAGTACGCTATACAATTGAGAGTTGGCAATACTATCTTAGGATTTAAAGGTTGGCTACAGTGCACATACACAAGCTCTGGAACCTAAGATATTGTTGTCGCGCTTCCCAGCGCACGGATTAACTAGTGGCAGTTTTGAAGCCAGTGTAGGAGCCCGCCTGCTATGGTGCGCATGTGTGTTGGGGAAGGAGTCGTCGCCGAGCTGCCGTACTGCCGTGTCCACCAGCAGCGACAAAGGATTTGGTATTGAGTTGATATTTTATTATAATTTGCAGCGCGCTCAGTAATTGATAGAAAAGGGTTTGTGTATGTGCGTAGCAGCAGACGGTAATTTTGATAAAGATAGGAGTTGAATTCTTAAGGGAAACCATTGGTAGGCGAATAGATTAAATACTGATTTTTGTCATTGATTTCCTTTTTAATTGCCGTGGAATTGTTTTACTGTGTATTTAATTGAGAAGTATTTCAGTCTGTCTCAAAGGTTTGATTAATTTGTAATACTGCTTTAATGCCACAGATTTACATACGAAGCCATTATTCAAAGAGCTTCTAGCGTTTTGCTATTTGAAGGAGAAAGAATCGCTTTCAGAATATAGTTTTTGAAAAAAAGGAATAACTTGTTTGGGTTATCATTTATCGAGTTTAGATTTGACCAAACCCTTTCTCTTGAATTATATGTAGTTGTAGTAAGCAGCCGCAGCAATAGCAGGAGCCGCCATACCGAACATGCGTTCCACTCAGCATGAACAATAGGTTTTTTATGTTTTTGTTAAATAATGGAATGCAACAGATCAAGCAGTGGCAGCAGGAAGACCAAGTAAGTTATTTGTTGCGCACAGGAGCAATTTAAAAAAAAATAAATAAATAAAGTTTAGGCGATCTCTGTAATAGTAAAGTTAACGAGAGTACAAGCACGAGATTTTCAGTGGAAAACACGAGACAAGAAAATAGATCTCACTACTTTCACAATTTTCAAGTGAACTATACGATATATCGTACTTTTATAATGTTGACCTACATTTCACGTACATTAATCATTGATTGATCCATTTACAGTAATTTAGTGACGTGTAAAATGCAAAGTTGAACATCTCCCTAATATTTATGTTATTGTAAAATTGTACACACCCGAAATGGAAGCAACTTATTCAGCGTATAATTTCAATCATAATGTGCAAAACGTACAAACAAACCACTTCCGACATAGCTCCAGATTTTAGATTTCATTCCATACGTCTGCTTCAACGCCTTCCTTGCCTGGTACCGAAATTAGCAGGGGAAGGCTGGAAGCAGAATTCTGCTGTCGGTTAACGAAGCTCCTCTGTCGTCGAAGAGAGGAGAACATCCTGCAAGATGCAAAGTAAACGGAGTGCGTCCTTGAGCGGGAATATCATTTAGCGACGCGGAGAGCCCTCCGGGCGATGTTAATGAATAGCACGGCAGGAAGTAAAGCGTAACGCCGTATCTGGGTTGCCCGTCCGCCCATTCCATGTTCTCAGTCAGCGCGGAGATGGAAGTCGACGCTTAAGCAGCCTGCGTGCAGAGATCTTCCGTCACGCACCGGCAATCGTGGCAGTCATGCCCCTGGTAGCATTTGTTACGTTGCTCCCCATTTCTGGACGTTAGGCTTCTGAAAATCCCGCCGTATATCATCAATAATTACGAAAATATTTTATAGAGTGCAGATGTGTTTTCTACTACAATATGCTTGAAGGGTTACATTGTTGTATAATTTGTAGCTTGTGCTTCTTGGGATGGCGTAAGATGATGAGATTATTTGAAGGTGTGATAGCACTCTTTAAATTGGCTGTCAGTCTGCCTTATTGCCCTAACGGGCAAGCAATTTTGGATCTAATCTCCCGTTTTGCTGTTGTCTCGATCGCGGACAGCGTCAGGCTCCATCATCTCTAGCTGGGGTTTCAGTATTCGAATTTACAGTAAAAACAGAAAATATGGGGAAGCCACAGACTAAGGAAAAACAGAGAGATCTGGTAAAATGTAGCAAATATTGTCTCAGAAGAACATATTAAATGAAAGGTACCCTGTAGCAAGTGAATAACCGCTAGTGAACACAATTTCTGCTAAGAAACTGGCGGGAACTCGTCTTGATGCAGGTCAAGACGCAAGAGCAATTCAACAGGAAACAAATAACGGACATAGCGATGAATGGTCTAACCCCTGAATGAAGACAGAGTGCACCGAGAAGTTCCTGAAATACACTACTGGCCATTAAAATTGCTACACCACGAAGATGACGTGCTACAGACGCGAAATTTAACCAACAGAAAGAAGATGCTGTGATATGCCAATGATTAGCTTTTCGGAGCTTTAACACAAGGTTTGCGCCGGTGGCGACACCTACAACGTGCTGACATGAGGAAAGTTTCCAACCGATTTCTCATACACACACAGCAGTTGACCGGCGTTTCCAGGTGAAACGTTGTTGTGATGCCTCGTGTAAGGAGGAGAAATGCGTACCATCACCTTTCTGACATTGATAAAGGTCGGATTGTAGACTATCGCGATTGCGGTTTATCGTATCGCGACGTTGCTGCTCGCGTTGGTCGAGATGCAATGACTATTAGCAGAATATGAAATCGGTGGGTTCAGGAGGATAATACGGAACGCCGCGCTGGATCCCAACGGCCTCGTATCACTAGCAGTCGAGATGACAGGCATCTTATCCGCATGGGTGTAACGGATCGTGCAGCCACGTCTCGATCCCTGAGTCAACAGATGGGGACGTTTGCAAGACAACAACAATCTGCATGAACAGTTCGACGACGTTTGCAGCAACATGGACTATCAGCTCGGAGACCACGGCTGCGGTTACCCTTGACGCTGCGTCATAGACGGGAGCGCCTGCGATTGTGTATTCAACGACGAAACTGGGTACACGAATGGAAAAACGTAATTTTTTCGGATGAATCCAGGTTCTGTTTACGGCATCATGATGGTCACATCTGTGACGACATTCCGGTGAACGCACATTCGAAGTGTGCATTCGTCATCGTCGTACTGGCGTATCACCCGGCGTGATGGTATGGGGTGCAATTGGTTACACGTCTTGGTCACCTCGTATTAACGGCACTTCGAACAGTGGACGTTACATTTCAGATGTGTTATGACGTGTAGCTCTATCCGTCATTCGATCCCTGGGAAACCCTACATATCAGCAGGATAATGCACGATCGCATGTTGCAGGTCCTGTACGGGCCTTTGTGGATACAGAAAATGTTCGACCGCTGCCCTGGCCAGCACATTCTCCAGATCTCTCACCAATTGAAAACGGGTGGTCTAAGGTGACCGAGCAACTGTCTCGTCACAATACGCCAGTCACTACTCTTGATGAACTGTGGTATGGTGTTGAAGCTGCATGGGCAGCTGTACCTGTACACGCCATTCAAGTTCTGTTTGACTCAATGCCCAGTCGTACCAAGGCCGTTATTACGGCCAGAGGTGGTTGTTCTGGGTACTGATTTCACTGGATCTATGCACCCAAATTGTGTGAAAATGTAATCACATGTCAGTTCTAGTATAATATATTTGTCCAATGAATACTCGTTTATTATCTGCATTTCTTTTTCATTAAGCAATTTTAATGGCCAGTAGTGTAGAATTGAGGAGACTGGTAAAGGTAGGAGTGATTTAGATTGCTATTCCGGAAACATGATGCGTTTTCGCGCCTACGTTATTATAGACGCTCTATTGCTTCCCGCCGAAATTATGGCCGATCAGCACAAAGAAGAGAAACTGATTACTGACCGTACTGCTGTGAGTCGCGTGATCAGTGGCAACTAACGATACAAGAAGCATGCCACCCTGTGCATGATGGCGACAACTAACTAGCCAACGATAGCCATAAGCCTGCTCCAAAAAAGAACTGGATTCAACTAAGCCCGTCCGCAACTCTCGTCCTTTAAAGTGCAGGAAGACCCAACCCGTCAGGTGTGCCTCTTACGAAATTTTCTCGGTCCTTGAAGGCAGTGCTTGCGGCCCACAGGTTGGGAGACTTTTAATATCGGCTCTTATACGAAAATGACAGGTGAAGTGTATCCCGCTGACGCTACTGAAGAAGGAACTAAGGCCGATTGGGTTTAACGTCCCGTCGACATCGAGGTCATTAGAGACACAGAACAAGCTCGGATTGTGTCAAGGATGGAAAAGGATATCGGCTGTCCTTTCGAAGGAACCATCTCGTCATTTGCCAGCAGCGATTTAGGGAAATCGTGGAAAACCTAAATCAGGATGGCCGGACCCGAATTTGAACCGTCATCCTTCTGAATGCGAATCCAGTACGCTAACCACTGAGACACTTCGCTCGATGTGGGGAAGAAGGACTGAATTTACCTAATAGTTATCTTGGCCTTCCATGATTACGCCACATCATGCGAATTGTATGTTAATTAAACTGAGCGTCAGAGAATTACTATCTCATCACGAGCGTCCAATGCGCACATAATATTGTAAATTTCCGGATGCAACGACATAACGGAAATCTTGTTTCAGCTTAGGAAAATGTAAGCTTCAATTCAGTCTAGTACATCTTGGAGTCACGTGGTTAGGCAAGCCTACGGAGGTCCCTAATTGCCAGGGAAAATTCATTTGGTTTGATTTAATCAACATTTAATTAACATGTCTTGTAAGTTACTGGGCCGTTTCGCTCATGACCTATTGTATCAGTCCACTCTTAGTCTGAGGACACAGTGAATTTGTAATCAGAATATTTAATTAAATTTTATTTGGACACTCTCGCTTTGTCTGAAGGCTAGACTAGCTGCTACTGTGCTTCCACGTGCTTTGGGGCTAGGTAGTAGAGTAAGTCAGTGTTACAAACTGGCTGAATATATATAGCGTTCCTTTATTACTAGTTTCTGTTGTTTCAACCATCAAATAAGTTTGAAAATACATTTCAGAAAAGTAAAATGCAGTTTGCCAGAGTCAGAAGCGCATTTACATGGGACTGGAGGATAACGTACCTGATTTGGACCAGCAAGTGGCATCGAAATGTACCATCGCCAAAAATATACTGTGTGCTATGTAAGAGCCTGAAATGAATAATTCAGAGTATTACCTTCATTTACTGAGGCTGGTAGTCGTAATAGTGGTTGAAAAATTGTTTACCCCTTCAAAACATTCAGAGGGTTCATAACCCTCCTATCTCTGCGGCTAATTAGGCTTTTCTATATGACCGTATACATAAAGTCCCTAATCTGTGGGGAAAAGCCATCTACTCTGAAGAATAATGTGAAACCGTGAGAAGTAGATGAACTTATAACCGAATCGCCACTGTTCAGTACTTTAGCAGTGATGATCAGAAACGAAATTCGGTTAACTTTATATATTTTATTATGCAGAATAATGATTAATTAACAGTAGTTAGTGGAAAATTTAGAAAAAAGTTTTTTAAGTAAGTCATTAATGAAAATATCAAAATAACCAATGGTCGACTGTTCCTCACTGGAACAAGAACAATTAAACTGAAACTGAACTTTATACTCGTAAGCAATCTGATGTAAGAATAGCTATTGGCGTCATCAAGCAGGAGCAGTACCTAATGCGCACTTTCATGTACTTTACACCACATATGTCATAGTAATCAAACAATAATCAAATAGCAAACACATACAACAATTGTATAATTTTTCTAAGATCGATTAAAGTAAGATTGAATAATAGTTTTTGGCAGAAACTTTTTTGTTATGTTACTCACCGTATTACTGACTGTCGTAATTGTAGCAAGCAGAAAGATTGAGTTTGCTTATTGCTACTGTCACCTACCTAGCTGTTACTCTGATACTTTTTTGTAATACAATTTACAAATTATGCCAGATGCTATAAATTAGAACTGTGCTCTGACAGTGAAATTCAGTGTCCAAGTTATGTAAAGTTATACTAACAACTTTTTATTATGACAGTTACTCAATTTTTAGCAAATGAATTAATACTGATTTTGCATCACTCTGTTTCTGACATTATTGATACTACAACTAAAGATTTCATTATTACGTAATTGTCCAAAACTTGGAAAAATTATGTTTAGATAATCTAATAAATTAATGTTCGCTTCATTTTCAGTACTTTCCTGATTATCTACATTTATACAAAGGGATAGGATGGATACTACTTTGATGATGAATATGGAAAATTAAATACGTGACAATATACATGACAACAATGTTATTTAAGGAATAAAATTTTAACTACGCTGGTCAGTCTATTACACTTACAATTATAAAATGTCACAAGAACAATTTTTGCCTGACTTTGTCAATGTTTTCCTCAGTATTGACAAACCCCAGACAAAAATTTTGTCAGAACGAGGGAGGTATGTAAGACGTCGTGGTCTCCTGACCTTCACACAGTGAGAACACATAACGACATTGTGTGTGCTCATATGTGTACTCAAAGAGTGAAGAACAAGTCCCTTCTCAGTACTTCACTGGGAGAGCACCTCTGTCGAGAGTGAATCGGAGTGCAACTCTATATTGAGTCCTTGAGATTAAGAGTTGTTCACTGTGTTGGCCGTCACACTTATTGAGCGGTGTGAAACAACAGAGTTATAGTTAAAGGCATGCGAGCGGCTTTTTGAGTGGCATCGCGGTGGACTGGTTGTCTGACCGGTGTACCACGCAAATAGTTAGACTAGGGGCGAATAGAAGTCCTGAACTTAATCAAGGCATAGAGAGAGTTTGATTGGTGTGGTTCAATCCAGACAGAACGAGAGTTTTCCTATTTGTCAGCAGCGAGCGGCGCAGACAGCAGTCATCGCAGCTTATGGTACTATACACTACAGCCCATGCGAGCCCCATATTTCCTTCACAACAGTACACTTCACTGCATTTCACATGTGACAGCCTTGACCGTACCTAGCAACATTCTAACAGATAATTATTCAATTTGAGTAGGTGCAGCTGTCAGTCATTCTGCCAAATCAATAACAATCTTAAACTTTGTATAGAAATTTCAGTAGCGAATCCTGTCCTTAAGAGGTAACTTCACATTCTGAAAAGAACCCGGAAATAACTGGTTCAGTTCGTAACTAAAAGTGCCATTGTGATTTCTCAGAAATATTGCAAAAAAATAATAATTTTCGCTAGTTTCATGTTTTTCTTACACTAATTAGCACTACTTCAGTACCCAAGTATCCCACTAGTTACGTAAGAAATTTTGTGAATCTTTGTCTCATTTCCTTACAGTGGACGACTCCAGAAGATACTTATTTTTGAAAGTTTTTCAGGCATTTCTCTGTAGAACGTTAGAAGCGTCCGTCTGACTTCTGTAGTGGTGTGAGGGTGGAAATTGCATTTTGCAGGAGCCACAGGGTAAAGGGTACATCTCAGATTAATCCGACGTGCAGAATGACAGGATAGCACCCACATGTTCACTCACAGAAAATGGCGACCCTGCCAGGATAGGCAAAACAGGTAAGCTACCAGGATAGGAAAGTGTCAGGATAGTTAGGTACGGCAGGTCGCAGCAGTAGCACTTTGAAGAACTTTCTTTCATGTATTATATAGCTATTTGCAAAGATTGGGATCTGAATAGATACAGGTAGTGAAGAAAGCAGAATTGTAGGGAAAAGGGCGTGTGTTATTGTGTTGGAAAATTTTGTATTTTTTTACGATTTTTGTGTAGCTGTTTGGGCGTAGGAGTTTCAGGTGATAGGCACAGACGCAGACTGATGCAGAGACGCAGTGTAATGAAGCATCATATAAGTTATAATTAGGAAATAACATTTTTCTCTGTTTGCAAGCGCACTGGTGGAGATTGGAGACTGTAGCAGAGCAGACAGAACATTAGCCGAGAAGCCACAACGTTGTTGTTGTTGTTGTTGGTTGAACCAGTTGGTAAGTGGTCGTACAGTTTTGTAGATAGGGTTGTGGTGTGTTGAAAGAATTTCCATGTTAACGACAGCACAAGCCAAAACGTTACGTGAGAGACAGCAAGTAGACAAGATGGGGAGAATCAACCAGATAGACAGTAAGTAAACGAGCTTATTGAGAATAGGACAGAAGGTGAGCCTGAGAATAGGACAGACGGTGAATCAGAGAATAGGACAGTCGGGGAGCTGCAGAATCAGCAGGCTCAGTTAGATTGGGATAAAATTGAGACAGATCAGTCAGATGGGAATCGAAGGGACAAGAACATCGAATTTCCAGAATATGAAATTCCAGGTAAGGCACATTCTGAGCCAGAAATAGACAGCCCACGTAGGAAATGGCAAAGATCAGAAGCGAAACGAGCACAGGAAACGCGTTTGTTTACCGCATATGAAGGGACAGAATACGCGTCAATACAGTCAATGAACCGGCAGTTAACTAACGTTCAAAGAGAAGTAGACAGTGAGGAAGAGGGGAAACATTTAGAATTCGTCGAACCTATCCTACACATTCTAAATATGCCCCAACAGACACAGAACTTTGCGGAGTTACGAGCGCCACGATATGGTTGCATAATAGACACAACTGTACCTGCAAATACAAGACATACACAACAGAGAGGGCAGAATGCGGAGATTTTTGTGCCACGTAATGGTTCAATGACAAACGCAACTAGTCCTCAACACAGACAGCACGGGTTATTGCAGTTATCAAACTTAGAAACGCCACAGCGTAGCCCAGTAAACGACGTAGCTGAGCGAGTAGAAAACGATAGATCGAGAATACATAGTTCAGCAGAAGGTAATGTTACAGGACAGGGCGCGATCATGGAGATGTCACAAAAAATCGAACGCTAGTATGACGAAACAGAATCAGGGCATTAATACACAGATAACGAAACACAATACACAGATGACAAGACAGTATCAGGAATTGAAACAGGATAATCAGGCTATTAAGACACATATCCAACAGGTTAAAATCCAGGGATGGAAGAAGGGATCGCCAGAATTGATAGATCACTCAGATAAACAAAGACGCGAAAGAATCTAGAGAAAGAATTCAGGTACTAACACAAGGTCAGCAGAAATTACACACTGATGTGGACAAGATCCATTTGCACATCGTAAACGTTGACAAAAAGGTGGAACGTTTTACGAAAAAAGCCACTCGAACAGCAATACAAATTTCGGAAGAACAAGTAATTCAAAGCAAGGTCGCAAAGGTTGCACTGAAAAATTATGATCAGCGGATCAATGAAATAGAACTTAAAACCAAAGATCAGTTTAAAAGCTTCGAACAGAGTTGATACAAACTATCGAAGAAAAGATCGAGACCGATTACACCTGTAGCGAAGCAACTGACACGTCAAGCATTAATTCAGTACACGAACACGCGCCGTCTAAGAAAGTTCAAGTAGAACCAAGGCTAGACGTAACACTCGCGCAGAAATCGAAACAGAAAACCCCGATTAATGTAATACATGACATGCCACAGGACCAGGCACAGCATCTAGAACAACGGAACACATACGTTCAGCCGATACCAATCGAAAGACAGGCAACTGAACCTGTAAATCCAGTGACACAACATAATAGCAATACAGGTACTATACCTCGAACGAGGAGAGTAGAAACACAGGAACAACACTTTTGTTCACCAGTGATACGATATGACGCGGATGTGAGTCAGGAAATTGAGAATAGGCAGACAGGCAGTAGACTACCAGAGAATAAACACGACGACACAAGCAGTGGCAGATTATTTTAGTCCATGAATCAGCTACAAACCGGTATTATGAGTAGATATGATACAGACCACTTCCTTACAGTTAGAAAATACAACATTTCAAGGAAGAAGGCGGTAGCTTGCATGCACGCACATTCATCGACAAGTTTCAAGTGGGCTTACCAAACCACTGGAGCGTAGCTCACTAACTTGACTTCATTTGTGCACACATGTCAGGGACAGTAGCAGAGGTGATGCAAAGGATCGCGGCTACCTGTACGTCTTACCTACAGTTCAGAACAGCATTTCTCGAACGATATTGGTATAAGGAGGCGCAAAACAAAATTAAATACGAGTTACTTCAGATGACACCATATGAAAACTCAGGAGAGAAAAGCGTGGTAAAATTCTTTGATACAATGGACAAAAAGAATCAATGTCTAGACAAACCATACAGTAACGGAGAGCTCATACGTCTATGTAGAATGAAATTACCGGTAATGTATCAACAAGCGACAGTAG
The DNA here is from genome assembly GCF_023864345.2 of Schistocerca serialis cubense. Lineage (NCBI taxonomy): Eukaryota > Metazoa > Arthropoda > Insecta > Orthoptera > Acrididae > Schistocerca > Schistocerca serialis. The sequence continues at coordinate 399,560,574 of NC_064645.1, forward strand.
GAAAAAATGAAAATACCGAAGAATTCAAAGAGATTTAAGTGACCTGAATTTATGTTTAAAGAAGACGAGGTGAAAGCAAAAAGAAAGGAAAGGGAACAGCGATAGGAGAGCACCAGGAACGAATATTCCAATAATAATAATCATAATCCTAACACCAATAATTTCAGGCAATTTAACAGACAAGGACAGTAGCACAATGGAGACAATTGGCATAGAAACGATAACGAGAATAATTGGTACCGAAATACGAACGGTAATGGACACTCATACAGTGGCGGATATGGGTTTAGGAATCAAAATGCCAAAGGTCAAGGGTACTTTGAAAGAGGTCACGATGTTAGAAAGAGCAACTGGCGAGAACAGGGCGCGAATAATCACCGAGGTAATTATGGTCCACAGAGGCAAGAACAACACAGCAAAGGGAAGCCAGAAGTAGAAATTAGGGCAACAAATCCTGAAAAACGTAAAGATTGATGGGAAAATCCTGAAGAGGTTACGCAAACTGACGTCCATTCATTAAAACAATCATAAAAGGAAATTCATGTTTTCGAAGTAGCAAGATCAAAATTGGAAAAAACTGAAAATAGCCATAATTCAGACAATCAGGGACTTACAAAAATTTCCGATAAAGAGTCAGCACCAGATACACTTGAATTACGCTACATAGCCTGGGAAAACAGCATAGAATGGGAAAATTCTGAAAGCGAGGATGAACTGCCACCACTTCTGTGCATTAAAGAAGTAAGCGATGAAGAATTGTCAACCGGACATAGCAATATATTTGACGAGAAGCAAGTAAACGAACGCGATAAAACAGAGCAGAGTATCCTAGATAAAAACAAAACACAGACGCCACGAATACAAAAGACGTATAATGTATACAACATGCGTGATTATGAGGAGATAGAGAGAGAGTACATTCGGGAATGTTTGGAAATGAAGGAAAAGGAGAGACAGGAGCTCGAAAACAGACGAAAAGAGGTCGATAGGTCGCAAAGGTGTTTCTCACTGAGTTAACACCAAAGCAAACAAAATGGAAGGTACAATTATCCACAGGTTAAGCTATGAATCTATAGCAGAGGATTTGATGCAAGAAAAGGAAATCGTTACATCTACAATTATACAACCCATATTAAAGATAAACATTTGTGAAATCACGACACAAGCAATGATAGATAGTGGGAGTCAAGTGATGTCTATATCACAAAACCTATTTGAAAGGTGCAATAGAGAGGAAGAACTACCGATTATAAGGACAAAAAGGAAAAGAGTTTTTGGAGCCTTAGGAAAAAATGCAACAGAGGTGAAATACGAAACACGTCTTTCATTCAACTGCCAAGGTTACGAGTTAAAAAACAATTTTATAATCGTACCAAAACTTACGGCTGAAATGGTAATGGATGTAGATTTCATTAATGAGCGTAAGGTTCACTTTTGCATACCGCAAGGCTTCGTAACAATGGATGCTGTAATACTACATTTTATTCAAACTTTGAACGATGAAAAAGAACAGGTAGAAGTATTGGCATCTATCACGTGAGCCACCTAAAACAATGTGAGTGAGAGAAATGGTAAAAGAGAAGAAAGGGAAAGAGACAGAGGGGCAATCGCAAATCGTGTACTAACCACTAAATCAAAAAATATATTTGGAATCAACAAAATAACACAATAATTAAAAGAAAAAGAGACACAATAAACACTAACAATCTCTTGTAGTATCAAGTACACTACAACAAGCACACAAACAATAAATGGTACACAACTATTAAAAGAATGATGAAGTGGTAGGCTACTAGAATGATAGATATATGCTTTAATTAAACTATCATATGAGAAATAAATAATAATTTTCTTCATTTTTATAAACATTGCATTGTATAGAGTTAAAATCTCTTGTTGTTTGTATAAGAAAAATATTGTCAAAAATTCTCTACACGAAAAAAGGGACATCGCCACCAACACCAATCACCAACTCCCTTAAAACCAGATACTTCGAGATAGCGACGGAGAGGGTACAGACATGTTGAGAAAGCACTTAGGGCAATAACAACAACATGAAGACCAACGCGACACTGGAAATGCAGGTTGCAACCAGGTTGGACTTCAGGAGGACAATGTGCAACACAGACATTTCATATGTCACAACATTGCTACACAACAGAAGAGCGTGGGAAGAATCATAATACGACGAGACAACAATGAAGGTACAAAAAATTACTAAGATCTACAAACTCATCAAGTAACATTTGGAAAGGCAGTCAGATCCTTCAAATCCTATATCATTCCTACACCAAAATTCACATATTCCTAGCCCAAGAAGAACAGAAGAATGAACGAAAGAAGAGAAGAAAAGAAGATGCAAGATGAAGAAGGGCAGAAGACAGCAAGATACCTTTCTCTCCTATCCTACAAAGCAAATTGCTACAAACGTCTTTCCATGAACTTTGAGGCATGGCAACTACTACAACCACCACTCCAAAAATAAACCTTGAATCGTCAAATAAATACAAGCGAACGGTAAACGGAATATTAAGTAGTACCAACCAACATTATTTAGAAATAGATACAGCAAAGTGAACAGTATTCTCCCTATCACATCATCAAATTGCCATACCAAACCAGGTGTGAAGTACCAAGACGTCACAGCACAATATTGAGTGGCGATCGTTGGTACTCAACTACAATCATCGAACTGCCATACCGTCCAAGGTGTGACAGCAAAGGAGTACCAAGACATCACCGTTTATGCAGTAAACCAGTCATCACTATCGGTTAAAAGTACCACTCCATGATGACAATGTCCACAAGTAAGACCCAACATCGGATGCTAGAGTGCTTCTCTCATGATCTGTGACACCCATGCAAATGAGTCGACGCCTTCCAGTATTACAGTGGGGATCGTCGAGCACAGAAACTGACGCAGCACAAAACGAAAACACTGATAAAATACAAATGTAGAGTTAAGAAAATGATATATTTGTAAAAATATTTTTTTTCCTTTTTTGTAAAAGTAATTATTTTATCATATATGTAAGTTCCATAATGTGATAGAGACCTTAAAATGTTATGAAAAGAAAATTAATTAGTATAAGTAGATAATCTCAAAAATCCCTGTAAAACCAAGATAGTTTTTTTACATAAAAAAGGTTTTGGTTAATCATAGGTTGAAAGAGGATAGAATAAAGAAAAAACACTGCTTCACTTTTAAAACAGTAATACAAAAAAGGGAAAATAATGCCTAAATAAATAAAACTAAGTCACACAAGAAAGCTTTTGCGAACATTCACGTGAAGTTTAACTAAAGAAAAGATATAACCACACTAAATCTTGATACTATGTACACTAAAAGGTTTTGAAAAATTAATATTGTAAAAACAATATTTGGAAATGAAAAAGAAAAACAGAGACACGTACTGGCAACGACAAAGAATAACAACCTTTGTAAAGTCTATATTTGCTAACAACAAAACATAAATTGTAGAATTAAAAAATAGAAAGAATAGCTATAAAGATATCATTAGAAACAAATGTTAAGAATGGCTGAGAATAGTTTATTTGAAAAGCTAAAAGAACAATTTTTGCCTGACTTTGTCAATGTTTCCCTCGGCACTGACAAACCCCAGACAAAAATTTTGTCAGAACGAGGGAGGTATGTAAGACATTGTGGTCTCCTGACCTTCATAGCTTACATATTCCGCCCTCACAATCATATTCCACACATCAAGATGCATCATTCGAACCCAAACTTGATAAGATAAAGTCTATGTTGTATGAATTCATGTAAACAATATGCAAATAACAGGTAAAACGCAAGTGCGCACCGAGGTTGAAATACTCGAGGGTGGCATACACACACATTCAAGACACAACGGTCACAAAAGCTTTTACTTCGGGAGAGGCAAACCGCATGCCAGGAGCCTGGTCCCTTCAGAGGACGAGTCAACCTATCTACGTCGGCCGGCGACTACCCGTAGAGCAGACAGCATTTCCCCGAGTGTAAGGGAGAACAACCCCATGTTCGGCTTAAAAGCAAATTCTTCTACATTGTGTGGAAGCGCCCAGCCTAAGCTTTCTTTACAAATGTAGCATGCAGTTTCAGAGGTTTTCACAGGGAGACAGCAAATGCCAAACGTCAAGGTTACAGATTTCCGGATTGGTCGCCTAAAACGAAACGTCATTCTCCCGTTTTAGAAGAGCAATGCTGATTGGAAGACGATATTCCTGACGCCTTGATCTGAAGGAGTAATGGAAGAGACCGAAAGATATACCCCTTCACAGCTGGCGTCGAAAGGGGCCATTCCATTGGTGCTCTTGAAGCGAGAACACGTAACGAGACCGTGTGTGCTCGTACGTGTACTCAAAGAGCGAGGAACAAGTCTCTCCTCAGTACTTCACTGAGAGAGCACCTCTGTCGAGAGCGAATCGGAGTGTGACTCTATATTGAGTCCTTGCGATTAAGCGTTGTTCATTGTGTTGGCCGTCACACTTATTGTGTGGTGTGAACCGACAGACGCCAATAGTTAGACTAGGGGGGAAAAGGAGTCCTTAACTTCATCAAGATGTAGGGAGAGTTTGATTGGCGAAGATCAATCCAGACAGAACGAGAGTTATCTTACCTGTCAGCACCAAGCGGTGCAGACAGCAGTCATCGCAGCTTACGATATTGTGTGCTACAGCTCTTGCAAGCCCCATATTTCCTCCACAACAGTACATATCACTGCATTTTCCACGCGACAGCCTCGACGGTACTTAGCAACATTCTAACACATAATTATTCAAGTTGAGTAGGCGCGGCTCTGAGCCATCCTGCCAAGTTAATAACAATCTTAAACTTTATATAGAAATTTCATTAGCGAATCCTATTCTTAAGAGATAACTTCACATTCTGGAAAGAACCAAGAAATAACTTGTTCAGTTCATAACTAAAGGTGCCATTGTGATTTCTCAGAAATTTTGCTAAAAAAATAATAATAGTTTCATGTTTTTCTTACACAAATTAGCGCTACCCTAGTACCCAAGTATCCCACTAGTTACGTAAGAAAGTTTGTGAATCTTTGTGTCATTTCCTTACAGTGGACGACTCCAGAAGATATTTATTGCCGAAAGTTTTTAAGGCATTTCTCTTTAGAACGTTAGGAGCGTCTGTCTGACTTCTGTAGTGGTGTGAGGGTGGAAATTGTATCTTGCAGGAGCCACAGGGTAAAGGGCACATCTCATATTAATCTGTTAGGCAGAATGACAGTATAGCACTCACACGATCGCTCACAAGGGCACAGCTTGATCTTCTTGCGTCTACATATAAAATGTAAACACTGCATGCGTATTCTCTTCCTTCAATAACAAACAGCATTTGTAACTTGACTGGTTCTAGGCGCTTCAGTCGGGAACCGCGCGACCGCTACGGTCGCAGGTTCGAATCCTGCCTCGAGCATGGATGTGTGTGATGTCCTTAGGTTAGTTAGGTTTAAGTAGTTCTAAGTTCTAAGGGACTGATGACCTCAGATGTAAGTCCCATAGTGATCAGAGCCATTTTTTTGTAACTTGACAACATATTTACAAGAGTAATATTCAGCACAGATTATGAATAAAACTTAGCAAAGCATGTAGAAAATGTACGATCATCCACAGAATGATGGCGTTAGAGGTTCACCAACAGTACCCGCAAATACAATCGCATCAGAAACAAAGGAGCAACAGACCTGTCGTAGTGACCTAACAGCACTACGAATATTGAAAGAATAAAAACCAAAAATGTTTCTAAAAAAATGCCCCGTGATTCTACGTAAACAGCCGACTGAACAAAATTTCGAACACTAATGCAAATGATTTTCACTTCCGACTGTTTAACTGTGTTGCATTTTGTTGGTTAGCTGCTACTTTGTGGTCGTAGCACCAACCAGCAAGATAAATTTCCGACCTATTGCTGCCAGAAAAATTTTAATCCATTCGATGTGCTCTTCTATGGTATTATCTAATTATCAGATGGCTTTCTGCTCACTTTATAAGGGAATATATTTATTATTTAGCAACAGAGACACAATTAATCATCTCAACCAAGAAACAAAACACAAACTTATAGTTTGTTGTGCTTTTTGTGTCCTTCATATCCTAAAACATGTGTTCTGCCATCTGTATAATTCATAAATTACCCGGAAAGAAAAAGAATTAAATGTCAAAAGGAGAACCGAACGAGGCAAAATAGCGATTACGATTCCAGACACAGTGCCTAGAGCACCAGAGTTCAGTCACCGGCAAAACCCCAGGTTCATATCTTTAAATTTTATTCACATCGACTAAGGACCGAGGCAGGAAACGGAAATAAGTTCATTCAGATATGTGTAATTCATATTTGTTTCCCGGCTTTTTTCTCAAACATCTGTGTCGTCAAATTGTCTCGTCGCGACTCACACGCCTCCTTTTAGCGGTATACTTTGGAGATTATTTACTATAAATAGCTTCGATTTGCACCCTTCCGTTGTGAACAGCCTTACCTATATTTTACAGAGTCCCGCGTGTTCCAGAAATAATCTTTGTTTCCATGATTTTACCTAGCGCAAAACCTCAGTGTTTGTGTTTTCCTTATATAATAGTGACATAATCAAGAGGAATCATTAAGAAGACGTAACGGCAGAGAACAGTTTCAAAAGTGAAGGTGGTGTTTTTGTGCTGTGGTTGCCGGGACACTGCAAGTACAATGCGAATGCCTCCCAGGCAGATAAAGAATGTCTACTGTGGTGATTACGAACACACCTTTTGAAGTTTCTAGAAACTCCTCCTCACCGAACTGAGATCAATATCAATGCCGGAGGTATTCCTGCATTTACATGACGTTGCTTGGAGAGATCTCTACTGTCTTTGAGACTGTAAGTCACCGATATCGGAAATGTGTGTGGGAAATGTATACACTCGATCCTTCTTTTGAATAAGCCACTTACAATTTTATTCATTGTAATTATCAACTCGGATCTTTTACTTCGTTACTATCGTCCTCTTCTGCAGGAAATTAAGCCCTAAACTTCATTTATTAATTCAGCGAGGGTTAAAGAGTAGTTAAGCAACATTGGTATCAGATCTTAGTCTGACAGAACAAATTACGTTGCATTTTTCCAGAAAAAATGAAGAAACAGATTGAATAAAATATGAGAATGGTATGTCAAAGAAGAGATGAAGAATGTCATATCTCGTATACGTTCGCATCGCAGCTGTTCTTCGGACGTCTATTGATCGATATTCCAGCTATTGATTGCGGCTGACCGTCTGATTGTTAAGTCTGATATGACAAACCGATGGACATCGCCTGGTAAACACAGGAAAATACAGCTGCTACGAAAGTAAATATGCTGTGAAGGATAAGTAGTTCTCAGTGGTTTCCTTAAGAGTCCGTGGTAATAACTTGCTTTGTAAAGTGTTGTAAAATGTCATTAAAAGAGATGTAATCATTTTAATAAATTAGCCCAACATTTCCAGCAATTTTAACTCACAGCAGACACCATTTCTGGTTATTGTGTTCCATTAATGCGAAAGAACGACCGCAGCACTAAGCAGACGTATTTCGGCGTAAAGTTTCATTTTTCTAGCGACGATAATCGAAGCATTCCTTCTGATGTCCACTAGCCTCCCGTCGGCGTCATCTTTGAAGACGTTTGCAGTGATTCAGTATGTGCTCCAGGCACTAACGACACTCACATTCTTCCGTGCCATAAGGTACAAAGAAACAGCAAACCCGACTCCAGTGTAACTTGAGGGCAGCCGTAACATGTGTTTAGCAGTGATTAATCGGAATGTAAAAGATTTTGTGGGAAGTATGCTTGTCAGAATATTGTCCAGCAAGCGAAAATTAACGGAGTGAATTTAAGTTTTGTTGCTGCAGAAAATAAGATAAGGGCTAGAGTCTACGAGAACTGCAAAATCGTGATGCTTCTCATCAAAAAACGTTTAGGGTAATGAAGGCTGCCCATATCACCGTGATGGAGCGTATCATTAATACAGAGAAACGTTCACTGCGACAAGTTCTCACCAACATGTTTATTGTTGACTGACACGACTAGTCAAAACTCCTCATCCCAAATTTACTGAAAAGTAGAGGAATGCTCTTCGGACTATATCATCATAACAGGGATCACACACACACAGACAACTACAGTCCCTCTGTGAAATTGTTTTCCTCTCAAGAAAGTAACCACCGATGAATAGGACGGAGGAAATATTGTGTGCGATGACATTAAATTTTTGAGTGACACCATTACTCACTAGAAGTCGTAACAGCAGTGCCGTTTAGGGTGTTGGGTTCTTATGCACTGAAGTGGCAAAAGTCATGATATAACGATATGCATACGAGGGTAAGTCAATTATTATCCGCAATTTAGTTATATTTTAGTTTATTTTGGTAGTACTGTCGTTTTATATTGATGAGGTATGCTTTGTTTATTTGTTGTTATATCTTTGCAATTTTAAAGCTGCTAGGTTAGTTTCGTTATCGCTGCCGTGCTGTTAATCATGGCTGTTCCGCTGTCTATTTGCACCAAAGATAAGCAACGTTCAGTGATCCGTTTTTTGTAGTCGGAAGGCTTATCAGGGGCCGAAATTCATCGAAGACTTTCGGTACAGTTTGGGAACAGTGTTTTGCCACAACGGAGTGTCTTAGAATGGATTGAAATATTCAGAAATGGCCGCACAAGTGCTACGCACGAAGTAGGAGCCGGACGACCGTTTACCGCCACAAATAAATAAATCATTGAGCGTTCATATGAAATTATTCTCTTAGACAGACGATTAACTATTGACGAAGTGGCACATGGTCTGCAAATCAGTCGCGGTTCTGCCTACGAAATCATCCACAACAGACTTGGGTTTCATAAAGTTTGTACGAGATCGGTCCCAAAACAACTCACATAGTTGCATAAACAAATACGCTTGGACATCTGCAAAAAAATTTTGAATCGCTATGGTAACGAAGAAGACAACTTTTTAGACAGGACCATTACTGGTGACACAACATGGATCCATGAATACGAGCCGGAGAGTAAACGACAGAGTATGGAATGGAAACATCCAAATTCGCCGTGCAAGGAAAAGTTGAAGACGCAACCATCCACAGGAAAACTGATGCTTAAGGCTTTTTGGGACGCACAGCGTCCACTACTGGAACATTATCGTCAAAGGGGCACCACAATAAACAGTGTACGTTACAGTGAGATGCTTACTGCCAGGCTAAAGCCTGCAATTCGAAGCAAACGCCGATGATTTCTGTCAAAAGGTGTTGTGTTGTTGCACGACAATGCCCGTCCACACTCCTACTGCTGCCCATACTGCTGAAACGTTCCATAACTAAAATTTGAAATACTGGATCATCCTCCATATAGACCCGATCTTGCCCCTTCTGACTATCACTTGTTTGGTCCACTCAAACCGGCATTAAGGGACCGTCGATTTGCTTCGGACGAAGCAGTGAAAGAAGCGGTGCATTCCTGTCTCGCAGCTCGACCGAGAACCTTCTTTTATGAAGGCACCTGGAAGCTTGTACAACGATGGACCATGTGCGTTGAAAAGCAAGGAGACTATTTCGGAAGATGATGTTCTTGCAAGTTTCCTATTCGATAACAATAAAATTTTATAGCTACTTTGTGGATAGTAATTGACTTACCCTCGTATATACAGGTGGCAGTAGTATCGCGTACACGAGCTATAAAAGTGCAGTACATTAGCGGAGCTGTCATTTGTACTCAGGAGATTCACGTAAAAGGTGTCGAATGTGATTATGGCCGCACAACGAAAATTAACAGACTTCGAACGCGGAACTGTTGTTGGAGCTAGACGCATGGGACATTCCGTTTCGGAAATAGTTACGGAATTCAGTATTCCTATATCCACATTGTCAAGAGTGTCCTGGGAACATCAGTTGTCACGCATTACCTGTCACCGCGGACAACGCAGTGGCCGACGGCCTTCACTTAACGACCGAGAGGTGCGGCGTTTGCGTACAGTTGTCAGTGCTAGCAGACAAGCAACACTGCGTGAAATAACCTCAGAAATCAGTGCGGCAGGTATGACGAACGGATCCGTTAGGACTGTGAGGCGAAATTTCGCGTTAATGGGATATGGCAGCAGACAACAGACGAGAGTGCCTTTGTTGACAGCACGACATCGCCTGCAGCTCCTCTCCTGCGCTCCTGAACATATCGTTTGTCTCTAGACAACTGAAAAACCGTTACCTGGTCAGATGAGTACCTATGTCAGTTGATAAGATCTGACGGTAGGGATCGAGTGTGACGCAGATCCCACGAAGCCATGGATCCAAGTTGTCAACAGGGCACAGTGCAAGCTGGGGGTGACTCCAGAATGACATGGAACGGACTGCGTCTTCTTGTCCAACTGAACCGATCACTGATTGGAAAAAGCTACATTCGGCTACTTAAACACCATCCGCAGCCATTCATGTTCGCAAACAAAGGTGGAATTTTTATGGACGACAATTCACCATGTCGTCGGCCTACATTTTATCGCGATCGCTTAGAGGAACATTCTGGACAATTCGAACGGCAGATTTGGCCACGGATATTGGCCGATATGAATCCCATCTAACACTTATGGCACATAAAGTTTGGCACACGTATTATGTTCGAGTATAATGACTTTTCTGGAGACTATAAATCTACTCTGTAGGAATCAGCATGGGTTTCGAAAAACACGATCGTGTGAAACCCAGCTCGCGCTATTCGCCCACGAGACTCAGGGGGCCGTAGACACGGGTTCTCAGGTAGATGTCGTGTTTCTCGACTTCCGCAAGGCGTTTGATACAGCTCCCAACAGTCGTTTAATGAACAAAGTGAGAGCATATGGACTATCAGACCAATTGTGTGATTGGATTGAAGAGTTCCTAGATAACAGAAAGCAGCAAGAGAAGTCTTCCGAAGTAAGAGTGATTTCAGGTGTGACGCAGGGAAGTGTCGTAGAACCGTTGCTATTCACAATATATATAAATGACCTTGTGGATAACTCGGAAGTTCACTGAGGCTTTTTGCGGATGATGCTGTAGTATATCGCGAGGCTGTAACAATGGAAAATTGAACTGAAATGCAGGAGGATCTGCAACGAATTGACGCATGGTACAGGGAATGACAACTGAATCTCAATGTAGACAAGTGTAATGTGCTGCGAATACATAAAAAGAAAGATCCTTTATCATTTAGCTACAATATAGCAGGTCAGCAAGTGGAAGCAGTTAATTCCATAAATTATTTAGGAGTAGGTATTAGGAGTGATTTAAAATGGAATGACCAAATAAAATTAATCTTCGGTAAAGCAGATGCCAGACTGAGATTCATTGGAACAATCCGAAGGAAATTCAGTCCGAAAACAAAGGAAGTACGTTACAGTACACTTGTTTGCCCACTGCTTGAATACTGCTCACCGGTTTCGGATCCGTACCAGATAGGGTTGATAGAAGAGAGAGAGAAGATCCAACGGAGAGCAGCGTGCTTCGTTACAGGATCATTTAGTAGTCGCGAAAGCGTTACGGAGATGATAGATAAACTCCAGTGGAAGACTCTGCAAGAGAGACGCTCAGTAGCCCGGTACGGACTTTTGTTGAAGTTTCGAGAACATACTTTCACCGAGGAGTCAGGCAGTATATTGTTCCCTCCTACGTATATCTCTCTATGAGACCATTAGGATAATGTCAGAGAGATTAGAGCCCACACAGAGGCATACCGACGATCTTTCTTTCCACGAACAATACGAGACTGGAATAGAAGGGATAATCGACAGAGGTACTCAAGGTACCTTCCACCACCCACCGTCAAGTGGCTTGCGGAGTATGGATGTAGATGTAGATGTAAACGAGAGAGAAGGGCAGCTTGGCTCAGCATGTCTGCAGGGAATTTGTTGAGTCAACGGCACATCCAGTTGCTGCACTACCGCCGGCAACAGGAGGCGCGACACGATATTACGAGGTATCCCATGCCTTTTGTCACCTCAATGTATTTGTTGCATGTGTCCGTGTCATCATCATCATCAACATCATTATTGTTATTATCCATCTACATCTACGTCTACATGGATACTCTACAAATCACACTTAAGTGCCTGGCAGAGGGCTCATCAAACCACCTTCACAATGATTCTTTATTATTCCATTCTCGAACAGCGCGCGGAAAAAAAAACGATCACCTGTACATTTCCGTGCGAGCTCTGTTTCCCTCATATTGTTATAATGATCGTTTTTCCCTATGTAGATCCACGTTAACAAAATTTTTTGCATTCGGAGGAGAAAGTTGGTGACTGGAACTTGATGTGAAGATCCCGCTGCAACGAGACACACTTTTATATTAATGACGCCCACCCCAAATTCTGTATCATGTCCGTGACTCTCTCTCCCCTATTCCTCGGTAATACGAAACATAATGCCGTGCTTTGAACTCTCTCGATTGTTAACCCTGTCTCGTAAGGATCTCACACTGCAGAGCAGTGAGGAGAATGAAGAGAACGGAGAAACGTAGTGTAGGCAGTCTCTTTAGTAGATCTGTTGCATCTTCTAAGTTTTCTCCCAATAAAACACAGACTTTGTTTCGCCTTCCACACAAAATTTTCGATGTGTTCTTTCCAATTTAAGTTGTTCGTAATTGTAGGTCCTAGGTATTTATCAGAATTGACGGCCTTTATATTTCATTGATTTCTCGTGTAACCGAAGTTTAACGTATTGCTTTTAGCACTCACGCTGATAAACTCACACTTTTCGTTATGTAGGGTCCATTACCAATTTTGGCACCACACAGTTATCTTAACTAAAGCATTTTGCAGTCTGTTTTGATCTTCCGGTGACTTTACTAGATGGCAAAAGAGAGCATCATCTACAAACAGTCAAGGACGGCTACTCAGATTGTCTCCTAAACCGCTTATGTAGATAAGGAAAGCAGGGGCCTATAACACAACATTGGGGAATACCAGAAATCATTCTAGTTGTACTCGACAACTTTCCGTCCGAAACTTCGAACTTTGACCTTTCTGACAGGGAATTACGAATCTAGTCACATAACTGAGACGGTATTGCTTAAGCAAGCAATTTGATTACATACCGCTTGTGAGGTACGGTGTCAAAAGCCTTGTGAAGATCTAGAAATACGGAATCAATATGAAATCCCTTTCCGGTAGCACTCAACACTTCGTGTGAGTAAGGAGCTTGTTTTGTTTCACAATATACGTTCCAAAATTCTGTTGCATATCGTGATATGAACCTGTCTTGCTTTTATTAAGTGATTTAAGTTGCTTCACTACTCCTGCAAACGTACTTCTAAGTTACTCATGTTGGCAGCTGTTCTTGATTTGCATTCTGCAATATTTACTTCGTCTTCTTTGGTGAATTAATTTCGGAGGGCTGTTGTAAAGAAAAGGCACTGACTGTGTCTTGGAGCTAGTATACTTTACATACGACTAACATTTCTTTGGAGTTTCTGCCAAGTTTCGATACAAAGTTTCGTTGTGGAATCTATCACAAGCATTTCGCAATGAAATCGTGGCTAAATTTCGAGATTCTGTGAAAGATGGCCACTCTTGGGGATTTTGCTTTTACGTCTGGCGTACTTTTTTCATTGTTTCTGCAACAGTGTCCTGACTGTTTTTTGTACCATGAGATATCAGCTCTATCGTTTGTTAATTTATTTGGTATAAATCTCTCAATTATTGTCGAAACTATTTCTTTTAATTCAAGCCACATCTGATCTACACTGAGATTGTTATTTTTAAACAAGTGGAAGTTGTCTCTCAGGAAAACGTCAGGAAAATTTTTACCTGCTTTTTTGAATAGATACATGTTTCGTTTCTTTTTGGGAATTTGAGAGTTACGATATCAATTTGTTTACGAGAACCCTTGTGCAGTAATCCCTGTATCTCGTTATTAGCTAAGGATAATTTGTTGCTAAGAGGTCAATCGTGTTTTCGTAACTGTTTACTATTCGAGTGAGTTCATAAACAAATTGTTCGAAATAATTTTCAGATAATGCATTTATCACAGTATCGGATGATGTTTCATGTTTACCTCCGGATTTAAAGCTGTATTTTCGCCAATATATAGAGGGTAAATTAAGATCACCACCAGCTATAATTGTATGAGTTGGGTACGTGTTCGAAATTAGACTCGAGTTTTCTTTGAACCCTTTAGAAATTGTATCGTCGGAGTTTCGAGGTCGAAAAAGGATCCAGCACTATTTTACTCCGGTTGCCAAAAATGACCTTTGCCCATATCAACTCGCAGGAACTATCTGCTTCAATTTCGCTGCAGGATGTACAACTTCTGACAGCAACAAACACGCCACCGCCTATTGTATTTAGCCTATCCTTTCTGAACACCATTACGCATTTATCTCTAGTTTTAGCCACCTTAAAATGCCTACAAAGATTTGGGCATCACGGCTTTCTATTAGCGCTTGAGTTCTGGTACTTTTCAAACAATGGGACGACAATTTACAGCCTTATAGTGATGGTTCCTGAATCTTCGCTCTTTCTGTGTTAGATCTGTACCCTTTGAGACTGAAACCCTTTCTCTGTTTCTCCAAGGTTCGCTAAGGAATCGCCCAGACCACGTCAAACAGCCCCTGATACCGGTGTAGCAGTCTCCTGCGTGTAATGAACTCCTGACTTATTTATCAGTAACCAAAACCCCACCACCCCATGTCGCAAGTCGAGGAATTTGCAGCCTACATGGCAGCAGAACCGTCTGAGCCATTGATTCAGACCCTCCACTCGGATCTGTACCAGAGGTTTGCAATCGGTCTCGTCGTCTGTGCTGAGTATGTTGAGCTCTACTTTCACCTCGAAGACTCGCAGTCCTTGCCTTTTCTGACAGCTGCTCGAAACAGGAAAAAATCTCTTCCGGTCCAAAACGACACAGTCCCACTCGAACTCTCGCACGACCACGGGTGAGGGGTCAACCTCACTCCGACCAGTAACTGGGCTGGCCACCGTTGCGGACCGATCGGAGGAATCGTGGATTCTGCTGGACGTCCGTTGGGTCCCTACAGCCGATCCACAGCAGTGATGGCCATCCTCTGCAGCCTAAGGCTGTGTAACCGAAACCAACAAAGCCTGAATCTGAGAGCTATGTGTCACCAACTTGGCTCGCATCCGTACACAGCAACCCGCAGTCACTAGCCGTACTAAAGACCGTCGAAAACTACACTGCACAAACAAACGACTATCGATACGTTCTATGAAACTATATTATAGACAGTGACGAAAGCGCAAGAACTGTGTCTAATAAATTAGATTAACAGGCAGAGATTCAAAAACTGAACTACCAAAGCACGCAAATGAAACTATACAATTCGCTCCTGATTAGGAACTTGTAAAATGTCACAAAAGCAGTTTAGTTTCCGACACAAACATAAACGCTAGGACTGTGTCTACTAAATATTAAATAAACGCGAAGAAATGGAAAAATTAAACTATCGAAGTACATAGATGAAACTATATAATTCTCTCCTGGTTAGAAACTCGTAAATTGACACAAAATCGGTTATTTCCCTGTCGTCGCTGCTTAACGGTGGGCTGCTGCTGCCTGACTCCATCCAACGGTGGATAAAAGCAGTTTCTAGATTTTTCCATGCATTCATTCTTCAACAACATGCAGCCCTGTTCTTCATATTTTTTGATATCATCTATCCACATGCCATTATGTCGCCCACCACCTCCCTCGGAATCCATAGAACCACCTTCTTTCATCTGTTAGGCACTTTAATGGTTGTATGTCTGCCCAACTCCCTTACATTTTCGTTAATGATATAATTACAACCTCCCATATTTCTTTAGCTTCCTGTTACTCTCAGAAATTCCAAAGATGCATCCTTCTTCATTTTTTTAATAATATTGTTATTTGAAGTCCATTTCTAAATGCAGTCAGTCTCCGATTTAAATGCACGTGGATAGACAATTTTTCAAAAAAAAATTGAAAATTTGGTTTTCGAAAATTACCAAGAGAGCGCCACACAATCCTTACTCTTCAGTTTACGAGGGTGAGTCAAATGAAAACCTTAAATACTTTTTAAAATATTAATTATTGTGTAGAAGTGGTACAAAGCTGTATCACTTTTCAACATAATCTCCCCCACGCTCAATTCAAGTCCTCCAACACTTACAAAGTGCATAAATTCCTTTAGAAACAAATTCTTTTGGTAGTTCGCGTAACCGCTCATGCACCGCGTGGCGTACATCTTCATGAGAACGGAAGATCTTTCCTCCCATTGCGTCTTTGAGTGGTGCAAACATATGGGAATCACTCTGGGCAAGATGTGGTGAGTATGGTGGATGAGGAAGACACTAAAAATGCAGGTCTGTGATTGTTGCAACTGTTGTATGGGCAGTGTGGGGCCTTGCATTGTCATGTTGCAAAAGGACACCTGCTGACAGCAATCCACGTCGCTTTGATTTGATTGCAGGCCGCAGATGATTTTTTAGTAGATCTGTGTCTGATGCACTGGTGACAGTGGTTCCTCTAGGCATGTACTGCTCCAAAATGACGCCTTTTTCGTCCCAAAAGAGAGTCAGCATAACCTTCCCTGCTGATGGTTCTGTTCGAAACTTCTTTGGTTTTGGTGATGAGGAATGGCATCATTCCTTGCTCGCTCTCTGCATTTCCGGTTCGTGGAAGTGAACCCAGGTTTCATCCCCAGTAACGATTCTCGCAAAGAAGCCATCACCTCGTTCAAAGCGCCGAAGAAGTTCTTCACAAGTATCAACACGTCGTTCTCTCATTCCAGGGGTCAGCTGCCGTGGCACCCATCTTGCAGACACTTCGTGAAACTGGAGCACATCATGCACAATGTGGTGTGCTGACCCATAACCAATCTGTAAACATATTGCAATGTCATTCAGTGTCACTTGGCGATTTTCCTTTACTATGGCTTCAATTGCAGCAATGTTCTGTGGAGTCACAACTCGTTGTGCCTGATCTGGCCGAGGAGCATCTTCCACTGAAGTCACACCATTTGCGAACTTCCTACTCCATTCGTAGACTTCCTGCTGTGACAACATGCATCACCGTACTGAACCTTCATTCGTCGATGAATTTCAATAGGTTTCACACCTTCACTACGCAAAAACCGAATAACAGAACGCTGTTCTTCCCTGGTGCAAGTCGCAATTGGGGCAGCCATCCTTATACTGACACTGCGACGGTATGTGTACATCTGCACTATGCTGCCATCTACAGGCCATTCTGTACGCTGTTTGTAGCACGTTTACCAACTCACAGGATAACGGCGCGAAATTTCGATTTATTATTACAAATTTAAGGTTTTCATTTGACTCTTCATCGTACTTATTTTAGCGTGTATTTCACTTGACAAGATTATGACCTTCAGACCATATCCTACTTGTAACCACAAACCCATATGAAGTTAGCATCATCATAAATATAGTACGTCAGCAGTACACAGTAACAATAGTAATAATGACTATAAAAGAAACTACAATCATTTAAATGTGTATCGTAAATCATCAGTACATAAGAATGATAATAAATTCAGTCACTTTTTGAAATTCCAGAAATATAAAATGCTCATCAACAGGTACTAAAACTTTATTGTTAATTTCTCTCCGATATATTGGTTATACGTGGATTCAGTCATATTTCCGTTTCTTCTTTTGTTGCGTTTAAAAAGGCTGATTGCTCTAGAGAGCGTAGAGCGATATCCAAAGAAACGAGAGTGGTTCAGATACGACACATCAATACGCTTAAAGTCTTCGTTACTCAATTAAAGATTATGAAAACTTCCTCTCTCACTGCTATAAGTACATTTTGTGTTACAATATATCGTTGTCTGACTGCTGTTTCAATTCTACATTTATCACTACCCTGGCGAAATGAAGCGGACGCTGCAATAGTGGCGTATACGTTCTTCAGAGTATTTGTATGGGTTGAATTAACGCAGTGTTCCTTAAAGACAGATGATATAGATTTCCCTGAAACAGAGTCAACAGTTTTCTGAAAGTGAACCAATTCCTGATAAAATTTAAACACTAGCGATACTTGACAGCCGCGCGGGATTAGCCGAGCGGTCTTGGCGCTGCAGTCATGGACTGTGCGGCTGGTACCGGCGGAGGTTCGACTCCTCCCTCGGGCATGGGTGTGTGTGTGTTTGTCCTTAGGATAATTTAGGTTAAGTAGTGTGTAAGCTTAGGGACTGATGACCTTAGCAGTTAAGTCCCATAAGATTTCACACACATTTGAACATTTTTTTGATACTTGACAGAGAGAATGTAACAAAACGTTACAATGTGGCTTCGAAGGGTTGTAGAAAGTGTTTTAGAAAACAAATTGAGGATAGGAAAACATGTCGGCAGCTTCATGCAACGATGTGACGAGACCTCGAAGTTGTAGGGGACAATGTCTGCATATAGGCTAAACGTTCGACGACAAACGTGTGTTGTGACGCTGCGCTTTGTGTTGTGACATTGAGAATGCGTTCGACGCCATCTAACGTTCCATATACTGTCAGGTACATTGCAAGAACTTCCGCCTGCGGCTCAGCAGCGAAGGAGCTCGCAGTAATTGTGGAAGGGGTTGCCTCCAATCAGAATGATCTGTATCGTCATTGGATGACATTTGTGGCTAAGGGTACCAATCCCAAATCTGTTGTTCAAGACCTCCTCTGCAACCCCTCGTAGTTTGTCTGTACTGTTTAGTTGTACCCTAGTCGGTATAAGCAATGGTCATCCTGATTTCAAAGCGACAGCACTGTTTTCCAAAATGACATTTGATTCATTTTTCCAGCGTTTTCAATGAAGAATGCAATGTGACAATGGTTTTCATGGACGCTGTAGTAACAGACTGGTAACATTGTAGTTCTGCCTGCAACTCTACTTCCGGAAGCCGTGGACTATCATGGGCTCAAAATGGACAAACTTTTCTCTTCCTGCTGTTGGTTATAAACTGCTGAAGCTGGTGGGAACGGCGTCAAGGTAGCTAAGCACAGGCACGAATTTAGACGGCATGAGTTTTTTCCACCAGTCATCCGACTGGTTTGCTACGGCATACCAGCAGTTCCTCTCGCGTGCACTCATCTTCATCTCAGAGTAGCCCTCGCATCAAGTGTCAGTAATTATTTGTTGGATGTACTCCAATACCTGTCTTCCCCTGCACTTTTCACCATCTACTGCTCCCTCAGATACCAAGGAAATTCTATCCTGATGGCGTAGTGATTGATATATATTTCAGTTTCTTCTTGAGAATGTTTTCAACATATTCTCTTCCCTGCGATTCTGCGCTCAACCCCTTCAGTTCTCATTCCCGAAAATATCTTTTTGAAACTCAGTCCTATTCCTAAAACTAGTGGATTTCATTTGGAAACTAATGCCTGTTTTTAATTTCCTCCTTATTTCGTCTGAAATGTGTTACTTTGCTTTTAAGATAGCACAATTCCGTCATTTCATCTGACACGTGAACCGGCATTTTTGTGTTAAAATCGTGAATAGCTCACATCATCCATTCCCGTATTACGTTCATATTTTTTTTTGTGTACTCTCAACACAAGGTGCTTGTTCATTAGATGGTTGCTTTCATTCTAACGAGTTCCTTAATTCTTGCCTACTTTTGGCGTAGATAGCAACGTCATCACTGAGCCTTACCACTGATATCTTTCTTCCTGAATTTCAACCCCATTCCTGAATCTTTCTTTAATTTCCTTTATTGCATCTTCGATGTATAAACTGAAAAGCGGGGATGGGTGACTGCACCCCTGTCTTACATCCTCTTTAATGCGAAGTCTTCGTTCTTGATCGCCAATTCTTATTCTTTCCTCTTAGAAACTTTATCAGTTGTGTTCATTGTTCAATACGTAGAAATGTTCACGTGCTCATGTCTTGTATTTGAGAGCAAATTCCACATTATGTCTGGAAAATGACTTTTAATTATTTGTGGAAGTTCGCTCGGTGAACTGGTTGATCTGTTGAGTTAAAATAGTTTGGTTCTTTAGCAGTTCAAAATTAATTTTGATTCTAGTCTAGTGGGAGAGTTTAGGAAGCTGGTGGAAGTGTATACCGAATGTCCTCATTTACAGTAAAGCTGCTTTTGTTTACTTTTATATACTGATTTAACCTGATCTGATAAGGGCCATCAGGCATTCTCTCACATCAGATCAGCGTTTCACGCATACAGTGCCTTTTATACGTCATAGTTACCAAGGAAATAACAATTTTAGTAAGACAATTACTGCTAAAATATTTTGAGTGTCTGAAGTGGCATTGTGAGTAAATTATAGTGAACATGATATAATATAGATAATACTGGGAGTAGTTGTTCTACTGTAACTTCTGTCACTAGTAGTGACAACAGTAATGACAGAAATAATGAAAATAATAAAACTAATGATAGTGGCAGATAAAAGAAGAATTTATAAGTGTACAAAACAGATGTTTTCTGATATATTGAGTTCAGGGGAAAGGAAACTTAAGGAGATAAAGTTGGCTAAAGATACGGGGAAATGAGGAAGATTAGGATGAAAAGTTGGATGAAAAAGGGTAACGACTGCGTACAAGAGAAATGGTAACCCTTATTGTTGATTTAGTACATACGTCATTAACTGTCTTCTGAAGCTGGAGAGGTTATTCACTTCTCTAATACAAATGCAGGAGGGTCTTCCAGATTCGGGTTCCTGCTACTGAGGAGGACATCGAGTAAGTGGCTGAACGACGGGGTGGGACAGAAAAGTTTTTGTCCAGATGAGAACTGTTGTTTCTGCCTTGTTGTTCAGACACGAACGTTAAGGTCGATGAGAGATAGAAGAAACATTGTTAACTGGTAACACAGTAGAGAAGATGGTTATGCGACTCTCTGCACTTGTGTGCACACAGCCTGCATATCTGTGCATATGATGGCGAAATCTGAACAAATGAGGGGGGGGGGGGGGGTTGGACGGGGTAGGGGGACGCCTGATGTTACCTGCCTACAATGTGACTTAAGGTGGCGGACATGACGCACTGCTGGAAGTATGAGCGAAACTATTGCACTGCAATTGGTGAGAAACTTAGAGCCGGCCGAAGTGGCCGAGCGGTTCTAAGCGCTACAGTCTGGAACCGCGCGACCGCTACGGTTGCAGGTTCGAATCCTGCCTAGGGCATGGATGTGTGTGATGTCTTTAGGTTAGTTAGGTTTAAGTAGTTCTAAGTTCTAGGGGGCTGATGACCTCAGAAGTTAAGTCCCATGGTGCTCAGAGCCATTTGAACCATTTTGAGAAACTTAGGTAGGTAAGTTTGGCAAGTAAACTGCTGTAGTCGACAGTTTCAAAGGCATTACTGCAGTCTAAAAAACATGTGATGGTTGCCTGTTGTGCATGCATGTCAAGACTCATTTCATCTGTTTCCTTTAGACCATTAAGGCTTCGAATGAAAGTTATTTCTTAAAATGTAATATACTTGAGTAAATTCATTTGTAGGAAACTTTTAAACTCATTTTCTAACTTAAATCAGCTAAATACCGTTACTATTCCTGGCAAAGAAAGGGGAGTAAATTCGGTGGTAATGCGAGGAGCTGATGTTCCACGGTCACCATCATTACCAATACCACAAAAGTCTGCCAACCCGTCACAGGGGCCAATGCCTTCAGATGCTGTCTCTCCCGCCATCGCTGTAGTCGTCACTTTTTACCTCTTATTGTCGTCAACGACGACATTGGCTGTCGCTTTTGATGCTACCGCCTCTGTCAGCGCATTTTGCCTTTGATGGCAGTGCCGCGGTCATCGCTTGGCGGCAGGGCGTCTGTGATGTCGCTGTCAGGGTCATGTCACCTGTGCCACAGGCAGCTAACCTTAACACCCGTAGCCTCTCTACCTCAGCACCTGTTGTCTCCGCAAAATGTCTGCGGTGGGCTTCACCATTGGAGTTCTTACCTGTTATCTTTGGCGCAGCATCAACGTCATCATTGCTTGTCATCCGTGAGGGTGGCACAGCTACCAATTCGACCGCAACTTCGGCTTTCGTGTGACACGATCACTGTCATTGCCTATGGTCTCTGAGACCACTGTCACCGCCTTCACTTGTCGTCTCTTATACCACTGCTATGGTCATCGCTTGTTTACTGTGGCGCCACCAACGCTTTCACTGAAACATATCCGTTGCGCTCCCCCTGCCATCATCACCTGTCTTCTGTAGTATCAATTCCTCTGCAACGCCCTTTATCCCTCCTGCCCGCGTCTATGTAAAGGCCTTTAACGTTTGTGACCATAAAGGCCAACGGTTTTCCTATAGCTATCAGTCGATTAATTATCGTTAGAGTAATGCACAGATTTTTTTCCGCATCTGCTCGTCTACTCTTCTTCTAGCTCTGTATACATCTGAGAGACATGGATTTTCCTGCTACCATCTTGTCACCAGGTTATACACACTAAATAATTTCATCTCATCTCCTCCCTCTCTCCATACTCCCATAACCACATACGCATCTGGGCCATATATATATTATTCCCACTTTTAATTTCCATCTTTCTCGTCTAGCCCATCACAAAGGCAAGTCTTATATTTTCCAAAACATCATTACAGTCGTCAATACTACCTAACGCACTGTAGCTCTGTTGCTATAACCAGTATCATATACAGCTGTCAGAACATGAGCAATATCATACGCATAAGCTTACCTACACTATTATCCTTCAGAGCAATCACAGTTGTACCAAGATGATCACAATCAACCTTACTGACATCAGCTGAAACTCCATGACTTTCGACGTTTCATCTGAATGAAAATCGTCCTTGGTGGAGGTCTGACAAAGAGACCCGTTCGTTGAGATCACCCAGCCTCAGATACGTTGCACGGGAAGACTCGCTATAAATGACTCAGCTCACTCCTTAACAAACAAGAGAAAAAGAACAGCCCACATAGATGGCATGATGACTGGTGTACTATATTCCTAAAATTTCTCTAACTCTTTCCATATCTCCTTTCCTTGCTGTAGCTTTGTTTCATGTGAAACTTTCTTAACCCACTAACACTGCCTGCAAACAAGTAGCCTAACCCACTCTACCTATCGCCATAAGTGTGAGGCAATACTGCACCACACGAAACCTCATACGCCTTTTACCTTCACGTCTACCGACGTGCCACTCCACACCACTCCCTTCAAACTTTTTACGTCCTGCCATACCCACTCAAGATAATTTTCTTTCGTTATACACCTGTGACTTATTAGTTAGTCCAGTGGGACTGCGAATTTTTTTCTGTCTCTTAAGGTTATTTTTTTATCATCGCACCCGTGGTCTAGGGTAACGTCTTTGATTAATAATCAAAGCGTCCTCAGTCCCACGTTCCAAACTCGCCACCGCTTAAATTTTGATTAATAATCAGCATTGGCAGCGTAAGACTTCTGGTACAAGTAGCCACCATTATACTGCCAACGGTCTAGTCAAAGAGGGCGGAGGAGCGTACAGAGGTTTAGGGTAGTCTCTTGCTCTTGGGGTGGGAAATTGCCCCCAAAGGTGGAAGAATCAGTAGTGATCAACAGCAGAAACCACTGCATTATGGGCACATGACGAGTATCGAAAGGACATGTGGCCTGTAATTGAAAAAGTGTCATGATAATATCTCCATTGGCAAAAGATTTCAGAACAGTCCCCCATTCGGATCTCTGAGAAGGGACAGCCAAGGAGCAGGTGCCCATGAGAAAAAGATTGCATAAGCAACAAGAGGATAACGTTCTGCGAGTTGGCGTGCGGAATGTCAGAAGTTTCAACATGACAGGGAAGTTAGAAAATCTGAAAAGAAAAATGCAAAGGCTCAGTCGAGATATAGTGGGGGTTAGTAAAGTGAAATAGAACGAAGACAAGCACATCCGGTCAGATGAGTATAGAGTAATAGCAACAGCCGCAGAAAATTGTATAATGGGAGTACCATTCGGTAGGAACAGGAAGGTAGGGCAGACAGTGTGTTACTGTGAACAATTCAGTTATAGGGTTGTTCTGATCAGAGTCGACAACAAACCGTCACCGACAACGATAGCCCAGATATACATGCCAACGTTGCAAGCTGAAGATGAAGAGATGGAGAAAGTATGCCAGAATACTGAAAGGGTAATACAGTATGTAAATGGATATGAAAGTCTAACAATCACGGGGGACTGGAATGCAGTCATAGGGGGGATGAGTAGAACAAAAGGTTATAAGAGAATACGGGCTTGGGACAAGGAATGAGAGGGAGAGGAAAGGTTAAATGAGTTCTGTAATAAATTTCATTTAGTAATAGTGAACACTCTGTTCAAGAATCACAAGAGGATGGGATATACTTGGAAAAGGTAGGGCGATATGGTAAGATTTCAGTTAGATTACATCACAGTCGGGCGGAGATTTCGAAATCAGATACTGGATTCTAAGGCGTACCCATGAGGAGATATAGATTCACACCATAATGTAGTAGTGATGAACAGTAAGTTGAAGATTAAGAGATTAGACAGGAAGAATAAATATGCAAAGAAGTGGTATACGGAAGTACTAAGGAATGAAGAGATACTCTTGAAGTTCTCCAAGCCTATAGAAACAGCAATAAGCAATAGCTTAGAAGGCAGTACAGTTGAAGAAGAATTGACATCTCTATAAAAGTCAGTCACAGACGTTGGAAAGAAAAAACACACGTACCAAGAAGGTAAAAGCGAAGAAACCGTATGTAACAGAAAAAATACTTTAGTTCATCGATGAAAGAATGAAGTACAAAAATGTTCACAGAAATTCAGGAATACAGAAATACAAGTAGCTGAGGAATGAAATGAATAGCAAATGCAGGGATACAGACGAAATGGCTACATGAAAAATATGAAGAAATCGTAAAAGAGATGATTGTCGGAAGGATTAACTCAGCATATAGGTAAGTCAAAACAAACTTTGGTGGTGTTAAAATCAGGGGTGGTAACGTTAAGAATACAACAGGAATGTCACTGTTAAATGCAGATAGGTGGAGTGGGTACTTTGAAGTCCTCTATGAGGACGGAGATTTGTTCCACGTGAAAGAAGAAGAAACAGCAGCCGATTTAGAAGTGATAGGATATCCAGTATTACAATCAGAATTCAAATAATCTTTAAAGGACCTAGGATCGAGTAAGGCAGAAGGGATAGATAACATTCCACGAGAATTTCTAAAATCAGTGGGGGAGAGGCAACGAAACAACTATTCCCGTAGGTTTTTAGAATGTATGAGTTTGGCGACATACCACCTAACTTTCGGAAAAGTATCATCTACACTCTTCCGAAGACCGTAAGAGCTGACAAGTGCGAGAATTGACGTACAATCAGCTTAACAGCTCTTTCATCCAAGTTGCTGACAAGAATAATATACAGAAGAAAGGTAAAGAAAACTGAGAATGTGTTAGATGAAGATCGGTTTGGCTTTGGGAAAGCTAGAGGCACTAGAGAGGCAAAACTAAAGAAAAATCATGACACGTTCATAGGATTTGTCGACCTGCAAAAAGCTTTAGGAAACTTAAAATGGTTCAAGATGATCAAAATACTGTGAAAAGTAGGGGTAAGTTATATGGAGAGATGGGTAATATACAATATGTACTAGAGACAAGAATTAATAATAAGAGTGGACGACGAAGAACGAAGTGCTTGGATTAAAAAGGGTGTATGACTGGGTTGTAGTCTTTCACTCCTACTTTTCAATCTGTACTATGAAGAAGCAATGATAGAATTAAAGAACGGTTCATGAGTGGAACTAAGGTGAAAGAATATCAATGATACGAATAGTTGATGACATTGTTATCCTGAGTGAAAGTGAAGACGAATTACAGGACCACTTGAATGGAATGGTCTAATGCGTACAGAATGTGGATTGAGAGTAAATCAAAGAAAAGCAAAAGTAATGACTATTAGTAGAAATGAGAACAGCGTGAAACTTAATATCAGGGTTGATGGTCACAAAGTAGGTGAAGATAAGGAATTCTACTACCTATGCCGCAAAATAACTAATGATGAGTTGGGTTGAGGGGAAACTCGGCATCACAGTCATCAGCGCTCTGACGAAAAGTCAACATGAAATCTCATGGGTGGCGACGAAGGCTGTCCCCACACGCAGAGCAGTTTACTACGTACTAAAGTCTGCCCCCCCCCCCAATTTAGGGATGAGATCTGATAGTTCACTGGGATCGGTATTTTCGAGGACGGTGGGCAGATCTCCAGCGAGACCAAGGGCTGCCCTAATATCAGTATACAAGACACACGCAGCCACAATATGCTGAACTGAAAGCTGCACGCCACAAACTTCACAGAAAGGTTGATCCTCCCACAGGAGGAGGAAGCCATGTGTGGAAGGACTATGCCCAGTGCGCAGTCTGGTAAGCAAAACCCCCTTCCAGCGGCGAGGCTGACACGAGGTCCGCCAAGCTTTTGTGGTCGGTTTGAGCGACCGAAGTTTGTTGTCCGACACCTGCAAGCATTCAGTCTCCCACTGATGCATGATGCATCTGTCAGAAAATGAGATAATGTGTGATGGACAGCACCATCCCAACACGTTTCCTTGGCAGCTTTATCAGCCATGTCGTTACCCTGTATCCCAACGTGGCCAGGTACCCACCAAAAGATTACCTCCTTGCCACGGCGTTGGAGCCGCTGTAAGCAGTCATGGATGAGCTGAATCAGCGGGTCTACCGGATACATTTCTTGAAGCGCTTTCAGTGCACTAAGAGAGTCGGAACAGGCAAGAAAACTCGTACGGTGATGTCTGTGAACCCTCTCCAGTGCAATTAGAATGTCATATAACTCCGCATCATAATTTGTAAATTGTTCTGAAAGACGTACTTTAAAACCCCTATCAGGGAAAACCGCAGAACAACCGAGAGCATTCCCCTGCTGGGATCCATCTGTAAAATAACGATAAAACTATGGTACATACTTAAAATAGACGAAACAAAGTTGTAAAAACCGTATCTGGAGTACAAGTTTTCGGGTACTGCGTCAATCTTAAAATCACTTTGGGCCTCCGAAGACACCAAAGCGGCAGTGCGTTCCATCCCTGGGTGTGTATTTTCATGCCCGAGTGATCCATATCCTTGAGGCAGTCCGTAACACGTATACCAAATGGCTGGGTCGCTTGGGGCCGATTGCTGAACAATCGTTCGAAGGTGGGTTGAATCACCAGACATCTACATGTACATGGATATTGTACAAATCACATTTTAGTGCCTGGCAGATGGTTCATCGAACCACCTTCAGAATTCTCTGTTCTACAATCTCGTATAGCGCACGGGAAGAATGAACACCTATATCTTTCCGTACGAGCTCTGATTTCACATATTTTATCTAGGTGATCGTTCCTCCCTATGTAGGTCGGTGTCAACAAAATATTTTCGCATTCGGAGAAGAAAATTGGTGATTGGAATTTGGTGACAATATTTCATCGCAACTAAAAACGCCTTTCTTTTAATGATGTCCAGCCCAAATCCTGTATCATTTCAGTGACACTCTCTACCATATTTCGCGATGGTACAAAACGTGCTGCCTTTCTTTGGACTTTTTCGATGTACTCCGTCAGTTCTATCTGGTAAGGATCCCACACCGCGCAGCAGTATTCTAAAAGAAGACGAACAAGCGTAGTATCGGCAGTCTTCTTAGTAGACATGTTACATTTTCTAAGTGTCCTGCCAATACAACGCATTCTTTGGTTAGCCTTCCTCACAACATTTTCTACGTGTTACTTCCAATTTAAGTTGATCGTAATTGTAATACCTAGGTATTTAGTTGAATTTACGGCTTTTAAATTAGACTGATTTATCGTGTAACCGAAGTTTGACGAGTTCCTTTTAGCGCTCATGTGGATGACCTGACACTTTTCGTTATTTAGGGTCAACTGCCACTTTTCGCACCATTCAGATATCTTTTATAAATCGTTTTGCATTTGTTTTGATCATCTGATGACTTTATTAGTCGATAAACGACAGCGTCATCTGCAAACAACATAAGGCGGCTGCTCAGATTGTCTCCAAAATCGTTAATATAGATAAGGAACAGCAAAGGGCTTATAACACTACCTTGAGGAACGCCAGAAATCTGTTTTACTCGATGACTTTCCGTCAATTACTACGAACTGTGACTTCTCTGACAGGATATCACAAATCCAGTCACATAACTGACGATATTCCATACGCCCGCAATCTCACTACGAGCTGCTTGTGTGGTACAGTGTCAAAAGCCTTCCGGAAATCCAGAAATACGGAGTCGATCTGAAATCCCTTGTCAATAGCACTCACCACTTCATGTGAATAAAGAGCTAGTTGTGTTTCACAGGAACGATGTTTTCTAAACCTATGTTGACTGTGTATCAATAGACCGTTTTCTTCGAGGTAATTCATAATGTTTGAGCACAATATATGTTCTAAAACCCTACTGCATATCGACGTTAACGATATGGGCCTGTGATTTAATGGATTACTCCAGGCATCTCGCATTGAAGTCCGCGCTGAATTTCGAGCTTCTGTAAAAGATCGCCAATCACTGAACTAAATGCCAATGACTAGGGTGACGATGAGATTTTCAGCGCCTGTCGAGCGAAAAGGATACGTCGCCGAATCCGGAGTGGTGGTTCACCAGCCTCTGCACACAGTCTCTGTACTGCGCTGGCCCGAAACGCTCCAGTCAATATCCGGATGCCCGCATGGTGGACAGCATCTAACATCACGAGGTAGGAAGGACGGGCCGATCTATAGACCACGCTGCCATAGTCTAAGCGTGATCGAACAAATGCCCTATAAAACTGTAGGACGCGAGACCTGTCATCTCCTCATGTTTTTCCACCAAGACAATTCAAAATGTTCAACAACCGAAAGCCCTTTGTTCGTAGGTCTTTCAGGTGTGGGATCCATGTTAATTTCGAGCCAAAAATAAACCCAAAAAGCGCACTCTGTCCTGAAAAAGTAAAATACGGTCCCCCATTGTAAGCTCTGGTTGGTTAAAGCTCAGACGAGCACGATTAAAATTGACACACACAGTCTTCTCAGGTGAGGACCGAAAAACAGTTGTGTGGGCCCAGGCTTCCAGCCTCCTAATGGTCAGTTGTAGCTGCCTCGTCGTCGTCGTAAGACCAGAGGAATAGTAGAAGATTGTAAAGTCATCTACAAACGAAGAGCATTTGACTGCAGAGGAAATGCCATTGATAGTGATGGCAAACAAATCTGATTGAAACAAGAGAGTAGCTGACCTTTCGCTTCAGGGCACAGATGACGAAGCACGGTATAATGGGTCTCATCAGGTCCAGGAGCAGTGTCTCTGGCTGCAGATAAAGCTGATTCCAGTTCCCACTTGGAGAATGGAAGGTTGTAGACCTTCATTACGCGAGAAAAAATTGAGCTTGCTCATCTCTGCAGTCCGATGGAATACCTGAACAGCAGGAGCTTGTCTGGATGACTTATTAACAGTAAAGAAGTGTTCAGCTAAAACGTGAGC
Organism: Schistocerca serialis cubense; assembly: GCF_023864345.2. Lineage (NCBI taxonomy): Eukaryota > Metazoa > Arthropoda > Insecta > Orthoptera > Acrididae > Schistocerca > Schistocerca serialis. The sequence goes on from NC_064645.1 coordinate 399,589,977, forward strand.
CATCTCTTCTGGCGTGTCCACTAAGACCACATTATTTGACAAGGCTGTAAGGTGATGTGGACTACCCTTGCCTGAAATCCGTCTTATTGAGTCCCAAACGTGCGCAGCGGAAGTGTACCGATTAATGGAAGTCGTGAATTCCCTCCAGGAAGCCCTCTTCCGTTCTTTGATCACTCGCCTTACATGTGCTCTCGCAGACCTGAAGACATGAAGATTGTCTGTAGTTGGACACCGTTTGAAGTTCCGAAGAGCTGTCTGTCTGGCCCTGATTGTCATTCGACAGTCGTCATTCCACCAAGGTACAGGCCGTCGTCCGAGATGGTTACTAGACATAGGTATGGACTCTGTGGCAGACCTTTGTATCTCATGAGTGATATGGGCCACCGCCTCTTGTGCACAATCCTTTCGTTCAAAAATAGCCTGTCGCCTGTACTGTAACCAATTTGGCCTTTGTATCATCCACCTGCGTGGTCTCCTGCTGGTCAGTGTCCTAGGCGGTAGATGAATCCACACTGGGGAGTGGTCACTAGAATGTAAATCTGGAGCCACTTCCCACTGAACTGAATCTCCAATAGCTGAGGAACAAAAGCAAAGATCAATAGCTCAAAAATACCCTGCAGCTGTGGAAAAGTGAGTCACCTGACCCGCATTCAGAAGGCAGATATCCTCAGAATGGGCAAGTCGCTCGATCAGCCGACCCCTGGAGTAAGTAGTAGCCTAGCCCCACAGCGCATTGTGGGCACTGAAGTCCCCTGCAAGAAGGAATGGACGCGGGAGGGCCTGGAAGAGGTCTGCGAGTGCGTCCGCATCCAAAGCGTCGTGGGGGGGGGGGGGGGGGCTGATACAAAGAACACACTGTGATAGTAAACGGTGAGAGAAGTTTCACGCAATTGCTTGGATGGTCGTGGTAAGAGGGACAGGAGAGGAGTGGTATCTGTCATCAAGAAAAATAGCCACTCCACCTTTAGCCCTGCCTACAGTAGTATCGAATTTCCTGTATATGTGGTAGCTCTATAATGTAGGTGTGTCTGTGACTTTAAGATGCGTTTCTTGTACGCAGATGCAGAAAGGTTTATCCTGGACCAGCAGCTGCAATTCTTCCAAATGTGAGCGGTATCCATTCAAATTCCACGGCAACACAGAAGTCCGTATGGAAGCCATTGGTTAGCGATGGTGGTTCTTTCGTTTCTCCCTCGGAGGCGGTGATTTACCAGGGAGGTCAGGGGGAACGTTAGCCGGTTCCGCGTTCTCCAGTTGCTCCTATTGGAATTCCATATCTTGAAGAGCAAAGTCGCCATCAGAAAAGGTGAGCACTCGTCGATCCGAAGGCTCACCTACCGCTTTATTGGGCAGAACTACTTTTGGAAGAACGTTTTTCTTTACTGGCAGAAGGAGGAGGCTGCCTGGGTTGCTGGGATGGCTTAGGTGGCTTCTAAAGTTGGGGAGTGGTATGTAGCTTAGGTGGTAAGTCTACTGCTGACGGCTTCCGAGCGACATCAGTTGCAAGTGGAGCGTTTCCCCCAAGGTACAGCGACAAGTGCACGTTCTCGTACTTGAATCTGTAGTCGGAGTTTGTGTGAAGGCATCACACTTAGCTGTTGGTGTTCTAAGGGCTGATGCAAAAGAAGTTGCAAAACCGGTGGTTACATGGCTTTGTAAGCCTTTTTAGCTTCACCGTAGGGTATGCGTCTCTGTACTTTCAACTCTTGAATTTCCTTTTCCTCGTTGTAAACCCCGCACTTTTTGCTCCACACTGGGTGATCCCCAGAGCAGTTAAAATATTTCGGAGGAAGTGTACAACAAGTCCCTGACTCGTGAGCGGAGCCTCCACAATTGCTACACGTAGCCTTCCCGTTACATCCCATAGTGGTATGGCCAAATCTTTGACATTTATAACATCGCATGGGATTAGGAACAAACGGGCGAGCCTTAAGGTGGATATAGCCGGCAAGGATATGTTCCGGCAACTCGGGAGTACTAAACGTTAGAATAAACGTTGCCGATTTTTCCAATTTGCCATTAACTCTACTCATATAATTCTGCACCTCCGTGACGCCCACATTCTTCCAATCTTCACGCAACTCCGCGGGGTCCATCTCCATTATATCGGAGCAGGTAACCACGCCCTTACTATATTTAAGAGTGTTATGCTATTCAGCCTCGATTGGGTAGTCACCTAAGGCCTTACATCCCAGAAGCTTAGATATTTGGATGGTATTAGCAGTTTCAACCAAAAGCGTTCCATTACGTAGTCGTTTGACACTTTTCAGAGACCCAGCAATACCTTCCAATGCCTTGTTAATATAGAAAGGGGATATCATCTCAAAGTTTCCCCCGTTTCGCTTGATTACAATGAAAGTGTTATGGCACACAAATGCCCTGTTACTATTACTCGGAGACTTCTTTTCGGGAGGACTGACCAACCGAGCTCTCTTTGAGGAGTGGGTGTAAGTGTTGCCTGACGGTACAACCATCCCGTCAGGAGTAGTAGTTTCATGAGACAGTTCCATAAGGATCCCACGAGACATTAGGTAAACAACCGTCGACCCAGACAGAGTCCTGCATACTTGAGCAAGCCTGATTCAACTGGGGTGCGGCAGGTGCCCCAGAGGTTGCTCGCTGAAGATTGTTTCACCTCAGCAGCCATTCACCTCCTCAGCAAATAGTTCACCTTGAGGTTGAGGGATTTTTTTTTGGAGGTGTGTACCTTCCTCGCAGTCCAGGCGGTGAGGCCAAGACCTCCGTTCTCCGAAACTCACAACTTTCCACCGTTGCGCCGCACGGTGGTCGTTGAAGTATGACCAGAGCTTACGGTGACAGAGGACTGGTGGCGCTTACCAGTCCCCAGCTCAGGAACCCCGGGGTCGCCAAGCCCTTACTCAGTAAACAAATGCTGAGCCCCTGAGGGGAAAATAACTAATGACAGACGGAGCAACGAGGACATCAATAGCAGACTAGCCCTGGCAAAAAGGGCATTTCTGGCAAAGAGAAGTCTACCAACATCAAACATAGACCTTGATTTGAGGAAGAAATTCCTGAGAATGTACGTCTGGAGCACAGCATTTAGTGAAACAAAGACTCTGGGAAAACTGGAACAGAAAAGAATCGAGATATTTGAGATGCGGTGCTACAGCCGCATTTTGAAAATTATGTGGACTGGTGAAGTAAGGAATGAAGAGGTTCTGTGCAGAACCGGAGAGGAAACACTGACAAGGAGAGGAGGACCGGAAGATAGGTGATCTGTTGATACATGAGGGAATGACTTCCATGATACTTGAGGGATCTGTATAGGGCAAAATCTGTAGAGGAAGACAGGATTGGTATAAATCCGGCTAATACCTGAGGACTTAGGTTGCAAGTGCTACTCTGAGATGAAGAGTTTGGCACAAGATAGGAAATCGTGGCTTGCCGAATCATACCAGTCACATGACTAATGACTCAAAAAGAGGGTTTGCTTTAGCTCTGGTAACGATCTGTTAACGTGTAAAACGCGAAGTTGCACCGTGATTTGGTATCCATGTAGATCGTCCTATAGTTAAGTGGGTAATTGAATTGCAATGTTCAAACGAAGGCCAGAGCACAAAACCTTAATACACCTCTGTGACGTTGGAATGAAGACATATTTATCTCTTTAGGCCACACGTTTGAGAAACCCCGTCTGCTTTCAGGGTACATCACTAGCTCTCCATTCCGCATTTCAAGAAGGGATACTCCAGACGTACCTACACAACACTGTCTCCCACCAAGATACTGCTTTAAACTCTCTACTGCTTTATCATTTGTAGCGTGCCCATTTCCGTTGTACCCAAACTTCACCAGGGAAACTGATACAGAGAGCCCCGAAATGCTACCCAGGGAAACTTTATTATGCACCTTCCCTCCCAACATATGTTATAATCGAGTTTCACTTTACTTCTTGATCCAATTACATCCATCAGTCACCTGGACCAGCTTGTAAAACCTGTGAACCTGGTCTTGCAGATAACGTTCCGAAGCATCAAGTAAAACAATGCTCTAATGTTCAACGTTTCAGCGATCTTTACCAAACGAATACCTCCTTTCTCGGTAAACGTATTATTTTTTTAACATTTAACGTTTGTGTTAGCTACGTTGGGTAAAGAAATATAGTGAAGCGGAAGAGGTGAAGCACTGTAAGGCCAGGAGTTTCCCTCGTTCTGAAGGATGAAATAACAATAATAAATACACACAGAGCAGATTTGCGGCACTGATACTCTGCACTACACGCAGAGTAAGCATTCAACTTCGCTCTATCAGATTACGTCTTCACGACTGCGGGTGGAACATATTGTCCGACAAACAAGCATTTTGCAAGGCGTAAATGAACTCACAAGTAAATAGCCCACTTTTCAGGAGGACACCATCTGTCAGGATCTGTCGGCATTCAGTTAGCTATCACTTTTTATATAATGTCTCTGTCCGTCGATCTAAAGTATTTCCACTCGTTTATGATGCTGCCTGTATGTTTGGCAAAATACTAATATATCTACTGAGTAGCGGTAAAGTCTTCTTATACAATGTAATATTCTGTTAATTAAGATATGACTGGAAACTGCAAGATCCTTGGAGGCAGAACCAAAGATGCACTAGATGGTTGACAAAAGAAGAAAAAAAATTATATGTTACGAATGAAGTAGAAAAAGAACAGTTTTGGCAGCTTAGGAACGAAGATAAAAGAAAGTGTAAACTTAACAAGTCAGCATGGATGAGCCAATTATTTGTTTATATTGAGGAAGATATTACTAGAGGAAAAATGGATAGTATTGTATAATTAAATTACCTTTGGCAAAAAAATTAAAGTTGCAAGGGGCGTTCAATAAGTAATACAACATTTTTTTTTCAGCGAATTTCGGTTGACAAAATTACGGAATTCGCTGGGAGAAATCGTTTAGTTTCAGGTAGAACCGACAGGTGGTGGCGCTATACGTAGCGTTCAAAATGCACTCCGTCATCAGGCCACAAGTGGCCCATCGGGACCATTCGACCGCCGTGTCATCCTCAGCTGATAATGCGGATAGGAGGGGCGTGTGGTCAGCACACCGCTCTCCCGGTCGTTACGATGGTTTTCTTTGACCAGAGCCGCTACTATTCGGTTGAGTAGCTCCTCAATTGGCATAACGAGGCTGAGTGCACACCTAAAAATCGCAACAGCGCATGGCGGCCGCGCCGGACAGCGCTTAACTTCGGTGATCTGACGGGAACCGGTGTATCCACTGCGGCAAGGCCGTTGCCAGCCTTCAAAATGGTGTCCGAAAAGTAGGTGCGTTCCAAGCAGGCAGCTGTCACTGAGCTTCTTTTGGCGAAAAACCAGAGCATCGCAGCCGGCCGCGGTGGTCTAGCGGTTCTAGGCGCGCAGTCCGGAACCGCGCGACTGCTACGGTCGCAGGTTCGAATCCTGCCCCGGGCATGGATGTGTGTGATGTCCTTAGGTTAGTTAGGTTTAAGTAGTCCTAAGGTCTAGGGAACTGATGACCACAGTAGTTAAGTCCCATAGTGCTCAGAGCCATTTGAACCAGAGCCTCGCAGATATTCAGAGGCGCTTGTAGAATGTCTACGGAGACCTGGCGGTGAACAAAAGTACGGTGAGTTGTTGGGCGAGGCGTCTGTCATCAGCGCAAGAAAGTGGCCGCGGTCAGACTCCCGCGTGCCGACCAGCTGTTACTCCTGCAATGTTAGAACGTGCGTACACTGTTTTTCGCGGTGATCGAAGATCACAATCAAACACCTCGCTGCTCAGCTGGACGTCTCTATTGTAAGTGCTGACACACTTGTCCACTGATTGGGGTACTTAAAGGTGAGTGTCCACTGGGTCGCTCGACGTGTAACCGAAGACTATCAAGAGCAAATACTTGTGCGGTACGAGAATGATGGTAACAATATTTGTCGAACATCGCCACAGGCGATGAAACATGGGTTCACCACTCCGAACCTGAAACAAAACAGCAATCCATGAAGTGGCTCCACACCACCCCTTCTCCGAAAAAATTTGAAAGCCGCACCCTCTGAAGGTAAAGTCATGGAGGTGGTCCTCTGAGGCTCTGAAGAGGTTATCCCGTTTCAGTATTCCCTCACGGTGCTTCAGGAAACTGAAGAAACGACTTCAGCGTGTTCGTCGCCACAAAATGTGAACCAGCGTCCTCACAATGACAGCGCTAAACCTCACACAATCTTTGCACCCAAGTGGAACTAACAAACCTGTATTGGACTGTGCTTGCTACAACCCAGGTCTCGCAACTTCCACTCCCATCTGTTTGGCCCAAGTAAGAATGCTTTCTGCTGGAGGCAGTACGTGGATGAGAAGGAGGTTACTGATACAGCAAGACGTCGCCTCGGACGTCCACCAGTAAAGTGATACCAGGCAGGCGAACGGCACATTCCAGTACTGTGGCGTAACGCCGTCGCATTGAACGGAGATTATGTAAAAAAATAGGGTTTTTTAGTCACAAGAGCGTGTAATAAATGGTGTTTTGTAATGCTGAATAAAAGAAACCTACTTTCATAAAAAACGTCGATTGACGTAAAGGACGCCCGTCGTATAAACCTGCGAGACGAACATGCACAACCTGTTTTAAATTCAGGAAAAAGGGCTGACAAATGGTGAGATTACACCGCAAACTTCTACACAGGCGATAAACACTCATTCTTTATGAGAAAACAGGACGTGCTAGAAGATGTGGAAAGAAGTACACGGATGTCTGAGTAATACCATCAGAGGGTGATTAACCTTTTAAGTGCAATCAGTAGGATTTGTAGGAGCTATTATGACATTTAAACTGATGTCAGACATCTATGAAATGAATGACTTACCACTTTATATTGTAAAAATCCTAACCATCTTTTGCAGCGCGAACCGATGCGAGGCGTGCAGGAATGACGTCACTGAGGTTCTGGATAGTATCGACAGGGATCTGGAGCCATGGTGATTCCAGCACCGTCGCCTCCTGCGCTGCGTTTCTGGGCTCAGCATCAATGACGCGTACAGTAGTCACACAGATTATGGAATGAGTTTAAATCCGAGGAATCTAGTGGCTAGTGGAGAAAAGTAAACTCATTCTGGAGGTCTTCCAACCACACTCATACACTGCGATCTGTGTGACACATTGCATTGTCCTGTTGGTAGATGCCATCTGGCTGAGGAGATAAATTGCAGTATGTTTGCCTTCAGACATATCACGTCGTACACGGCAATTGCCATCAGTCCAATGGAATGATCCTTCTGAAGAGGCCATCGGTCGCCTCTCAGGTAAGGTATTGGTGTGCAAATTCCAAGCCTTCACAGATTTAAGCTGTTGATGGGCTGGCTAAAATTACGTAAAAATAAGAAATTAACCACTCTTTAAATCTTCATTCTCAAATTCAATTACGATCAGAGGTTTTCTGAAGTCTTCAGTCTTCTGACTTATTTCATGCTGCCCTCCACGAATTTCCCTACTGCACCTACCTCTGCGTCTCAGAGTATCACTTGCAACTTACGTCCTCTTTTTCACCCTCTGCGGCTCCCTCTAGTGCCAAGGAAGGTATTCCCTGAAGTCTTAACAGATGTCCTATCATCCTTTCCCCTTTCTTTGTAAGTATTTCATTCGGTGATTCTGCGGAGAAGCTCCTCAGTTCTTATCAGTTCACATAATTTTCAACATTCTTCTGTTGCACCAAATCTCAAATACTTTGATTACTTGAGGGAGAAACACCCATGCTAGAGGCAGGCAACCTTGAAATATGGAAATGTCTTGATCGCACAGTTGTTTGTGAAGCGTTACGCGTTTCAAAATATAATCGTCAAGCAGAGGCTGTGGGGTAAATGTACGGATCGAAGCTGGACTCGTGGAATTGCTACAGCCTCGTCTGAAATGTTCTGCTGCAGTTCATAGACCTGAGAACTCACCACACAAAGTAATCGCACACTGACAGACCAGGTCACCTGAGTTGCCAGCTAGGGCAGCGAGCAGACTGACCTCTGCTAACAGGTCTGTCAGGACTGAAGATTGTATAAATGTGCTGTATGGTCCGGTCGACTGTATGGGCAGTCGCTCCATCCTTTTGAAAGTAACTGTAGGGGTGTGGCTATTTGTATATATTGAAGTCCAGTCATATCCACTCGTCCGGGTCTTTTCTTTGCGTGGTCCATACACATAATTATCAGTTAATATAATGTTGTTGTTGTTGTGGCCTTCAGTCCTGAGACTGGTTCGATGCAGCCCTCCATGCTACCCTATCCTGTGCAAGCTTCTTCATCTCCCAGTACTTACTGCAACACACATCCTTCTGACTCTGCTTAGTGTATTCATCTCTTGGTCTCCCAAAACGAATTTTACCCTCCACGCTGCCCTCCAATGCTGAATTTGTGATCCTTTGATGCCTCAGATCATGTCCTACTAACCGGTCCCTTCTTTTTGTCAAGTTGTGCCACATACTCCCCTTCTCCCCAATTCTATTCAATACTTCATCATTACTTATGTGTTCTACCCATGTAATCTTCAGCATTCTTCTGTAGCACCACATTTAGAAAGCTTCTATTCTCTTCTTGTCCAAACTATTTATCGTCCATGTTTCACTTCCATTCATGGCTACACTCCATACAAATACTTTCAGAAACGACTTCCTGACACTTAAATCTATAATCGATGTTAACAAATTTCACTTCTTCAGAAACGCTTTCCTTGCCATTGCCAGTCTACATTTTATATCTTCTCTATTTCGATCATCATCAGTTATTTTGCTCCCCAAATAGCAAAACTCCTTTACTACTTTAAGTGTCTCATTTCCTAATCTAATTCCCTCAGCATCACCCGACTTAATTCGACTACATTCCATTATCCTCGTTTTGCTTTTGTTGATGCTCATCTTATATCCTCCTTTCAAGACACTGTCCATTCCGTTCAACTGCTCTTCCAAGTCCTTTGCTGTCTCTGATAGAATTACAATGTCATCGGCGAACCTCAAAGTTTTTATTTCTTCTCCATGGGTTTTAATACCTACTCCGAATTTTTCTTGTGTTTTCTTTACTGCTTGCTCAATATACAGATTGAATAACATCGGGGAGAGGCTACAACCCTGTCTCACTCCCTTCCCAACCACTGCTTCCCTTTCATGCCCCTCGACTCTTATAACTGCCATCTGGTTTCTGTACAAATTGTAAATAGTCTTTCGCTCCCTGTACTTTACCCCTGCCACCTTTAGAATTTGAAAGAGAGTAGTCCAGTCAAAATTGTCAAAAGCTTTCTCTAAGTCTACAAATGCTAGAAACGTAGGTTTGCCTTTCCTTAATGTTTCTTCTAAGATAAGTCGTAGAGTCAGTATTGCCTCACGTGTTCCAATATTTCTACGGAATCCAAACCGATCTTCCCCGAGGTCAGCTTCTACCAGTTTTCCCATTAGTCTGTAAAGAATTCGCTTAGTATTTTGCAGCTGTGACTTATTAAACTGATAGTTCGGTAATTTTCAAATCTGTCAACACCTGCTTCCTTTGGGATTGGAATTATTATGTTCATCTTGAAGCTTGAGGTTCGCCTGTCTCATACATCTCGCTCACCAGATGGTAGACTTTAGTTAGGATCGGTTTTCCCAAGGCCATCAGTAGTTGTAATGGAATGTTGTCTACTCCCGGGGCCTTGTTCCGACTCAGTCTTTCAGTGCTCTGTCAAACTCTTCACGCAGTGTCGTATCTCCCATTTCATCTTCATCTACATCCTCTTCCATTTCCATAATATTGTCTTCAAGTACATCGCCCTTGTATAGGTCCTCTATATACTCCTTCCACCTTTCTGCTTTCCCTTCTTTGCTTAGAACTGGGTTTCCATCTGAGCTCTTGATATTCATACAAGTGGTTCTCTTTTCTCGAAACCTCTCTTTAATTTTCCTGTAGGCAGTATCCAACTTACCGCTAGTGAGATAAGCCTCTACATCCTTACATTTGTCCTCAAGCCATCCCTGCTTAGCCATTTTGCACTTCCTGTCGATCTCAGTTTTGAGACGTCTGTATTCCTTTTTTCCTGCTTCATTTACTGCATTTTTATATTTTCTCCTTTCGTCAATTAAATTAAATATCTCTTCCGTTACCCAAGTATTTCTATTAGGCCCCGTCTTTTTACCTACTTTATCCTCTGCTGCCTTCACTACTTCATCCCTTATGCTCTCCCTGAAACACTGTACAACCTCTGGTTTAATCAGTTTATCCAGGTCCCATCTCCTTAAATTCCCATCTTTTTGCAGTTTCTTCAGTTTTAATCTATAGTTCATAACCAATAGATTGTGGTCAGAGTCCACATCTGCCCCTGGAAATGTCTTACAGTTTAAAACCAGGTTCCTAAATCTCTGTCTTACCTTCATATAATCTATCTGATACCTTCTAGTATCTCCAGGATTCTTCCATGTATACAATCTTCTTTCATTATTCTTGAACCACGTGTTAGCTATGATTAAGTTATGATCTGTGCAAAACTCTAGCAGGCAGCTTCCTCTTTCATTTATTAGCCCCAATCCATATTCACCTACTATGTTTCCTTCTCTCCCTTTTCCTACTCTCGAATTCCAGTCACCCATGACTATTAAATTTTCGTCTCCCTTCACTATCTGAATAATTTCTTTTATCTCGTCATACATTTCTTCAATTTCTTCATCATCTGCAGAGCTAGTTGGCACATAAACTTGAACTACTGTAGTAGGCGTGGGCTTCGTGTCTGTCTTGGCCACAATAACGCGTTCACTATGCTGTTTGTTGTTAATATAATATAGTTAATATAATACATATAGTTAATATAATACTTACATTTAATTCAAACTTTACTAAAAGGCTCCCAAAAGTGAGCACGTACACTGACTACAATACAGACCCTATAGAGGCATATTTGCGATTAACCTCTGTTGTTGTGGTCTTCAGTCCAGAGACCATACAGTAGAGCTGCATGCCCTCGGGAAAAATTACGGCTGTAGTTTCCCACTGGCTTCAGCCGTTCGCAGTCCCAGCACAGCACGGTCATTTTGGTTAGTGTTACAAGGCCAGATCAGTCAATCATCCAGACTGTTGCCCCCTCAACTACTGAAAAGGCTGCTGCCCCTCTTCAGGAACCACACGTTTGTCTGGCCTCTCAACAGATACCCCACCGTTGTGGTTGCACCTACGGTACGGCTATCTGTATCGCTGAGTCACGGAATCCTCCCCACCTACGGCAAGGTCTATGGTTCATGGAATGCGAAATATATCCTTGAAGTAAACAAAGGCCGGTGGGTGGGTTAGCAATGACCATAGAAAAAGTAAGTATACAAAGAAACCCTACATAGCTTCTAACTACATATCAGAATATCGTGGACAACTTGACAAAGATGCATTTATACTACTTACACAGAGATGAAACTCAAATTATATTACATAAAAGTACGTATCACGGAAAGTGAGCCGTAAGGTAATATCATGAAAGTCGCAACAGAGATACTTGTTAGTCAACAATCAAAACAGAAAACGCATTTGCAACCATTAACTAATGCATTACGTCACCCTATTTTCAATTCGAACATTTCCTTCTTGCTCCTTGAATGTTATTCTTTCCTCTTGGTTCTGGTACATATTCTATATTACCCGTCTTTCCCTACAGCTTAAGCCTATTGTCCTCAGAATTTAGAGCATCTTTTAGCATTTCTCGTTGCTGAACGCTTTTTCCAGGTCTATAAACACTATGAGCGATTCTTGATTGTTACTTCAGGCTTGCTTCCATTATCAAATGTAACGTCAGAATTGTCTCTCTTGTACCATCACCTTTTCTAAACATCGACTGTTTTCTTTTCTATTCTTCTGTGCATTATTCTTGTCAGCAACTTGGATGAATGAACCGTTATGCTGATGCTGTGCGACAGTTCCAGTACTTATCTGCCATGGCATCTTCGGAATTGTGTGAGTAAAATTCTTCCGAAAGTCCGATGGTAGGCTGCCTCCTTCACAGATTCTAGACACCAACTTGATTAGTAGTTTGGTTGCCACTTCCACAGTGATTTTAGAAATTCGGGTGGAATGTTACCTGTTTCTTCTGTCTTATTTGATCTCATCTGATCTGTAGTCTTTCGGAGCGCCGACTCTAATACTGGATCCCCAATGTCTTCTACAATGACTCCAGTTTAATCTTCCGTCAATTTATCAGACCAATACTCCCACTCATAGACGCCTCCAATATACTCTCTCTCTCCTCTGCATTTAACAGTGAAATTTCATTGCACTCTTAATATTACCACCCTTACCTATAATTTTCGACTTTTCTGGGTGCTGAGTCAGTCCTCCCGACGGTCATTACTTTTTCGGTTTCTTCTCTACTTTCTTGCAGCCATTCGCCTTGGGTGCCCTGGAATTCCTATTTTTCTTTTTTAATTCATAACTGTCTTATGTTGCTGTAATCCTGTCTTTCGTAAGTTATCTTCTGTTACCCATTGTTTCTTCGAAGTCGGCCGGTCGCGGTGGCCGAGCGGTTCTAGGCGCTTCAGTCCGGAACCGCGCGACTGCTACGGTTGCAGGTTCGAATCCTGCCTCGAGCATGGATGTGTCTGATGTCCTTAGGTTAGTTAGGTTTAAGTAGTTCTAAGTTCTAGGGCACTGATGACCTCAGATGTTGAGTCTCATAGTGATCGGAGCCATTTGAACCATTTTTTGTTTCTTCGCAGTATCCGTACTTGGGCCTATGTATGTTTGTCCAACATCTCCAATTGCTCTTCTTAAATATGTTAACCTCTCTTAGCTAACTTGAAACGCTCCTCATCATTCTACAGTTCTTCAGCATCCCATTTTCATCCACAATGATTCTTTTGGGTGAGTCTCTTAAACTTCAGGATGCTCTTCATCAGTGTTAAATTGTAATATTGGTCTATATCTGTACCTCGGTGTGCCTTACAATCCAGTTTGTGATTTTGAAATTTGTCTGATCAATATTATAATCCAGCTTGAATCTTCATGTGTCTTCGGACGTTTTTCACGTGTATCCCCTCCTCTTATCATTGTTAAACAGATTATTCGCTATTTCCATTTGCAATTTATTGCAAGACTCAGGTTAGCCTTTCTCGTCTCTCATTCTTACTGCCAAGTGCATATTCTCCTGCAACACTTACTCCTATTCTTTCCCATACAACTGCGTTCCAATCCGTAATGGCCATTAGACAGTCATTTGCCCTTACATACTGAAGTCCCCGATAACTTTCCTCATAAACTTTCCCTACTTCGTCATCTTCTGCTTGCGACGCATGCATGTGTACCGGGACTGTTATGTTTGCTGTCGAATCTAACAAAAACAGCCCTACCACTAAATTGTTCACTGTAGCTCACTATCTGTTCTAATTCCCTATTCATAACGAATCCTAATCACATTACATTATTTTGTGCTGCGGTTCATACTACCCTAAGTTCGTATCACCAGATATCCTTATCTTCTTTCCATTTCACTTCGTTGACCCCAACTACACTTCTGGCCATCAAAATTGCTACACCACCAAGATGACGTGCTACAGACGCGAAATTTAACCGACAGGAAGAAGATGCTGTGATATGCAAATAATTAGCTTTTCAGAGCATTCACACAAGGTTGGCGCCGGTGGCAACACCTACAACGTGCTGACATGAGGAAAGTTTCCAACCGATTTCTCATACACACACAGCAGTTGACCGGAGTTGCCTGGCGAAACGTTGTTGTGATACCTCGTGTAAGGAGGAGAAATGCGTACCTTCACGTTTCCGACTTTGATAAAGGTCGGATTGTAGCCTATCACGATTGCGGTTTATCGTATCACGACACTGCTGCTCGTGTTGGTCAATATCCAATGACTGTTAGCAGAGTATGGAATCGATGGGTTCAGGAGGATAATACAGAACGCCGTGCTGGATCCCAACGGTTTCGTATCTCTAGCAGTCGAGATGACAGGCGTCTTATCCGCATGGCTGTAACGGATCGTGCAGCCACGTCTCGATCCCTGAGTCAACAGATGGGGACGTTTGCAAGACAACAACCACCTGCACGAACAGTTCGACGACGTTTGCTGCAGCATGGACTATCAGCTCGGAGAATATGGCTGCGGTTACCGTTGACGCTGCATCACAGACCGGAGCGCCTGCGCTGGTGTATTCAACGACGAACATGGGTGCACGAATGGCAAAAAGTCATTTTTTCGGATGAATCCAGGTTGTGTTTACAGCATCATGATGGTCGCATCCGTGTTCGGTGACATCGCGGTGAACGCACATTGGAAGCGTGTATTTGTCATCGCCATACTGGCGTATCACCCGGCGAGAAGGTATGGGGTGCCATTGGTTACACGTCTCGATCACCTCTTGTTCACATTGACGGCACTTTGAAAGGTGGCTCTACCCTTCATTCGATCCCTGCGAAACCCTACGTTTCAGCAGGATAGTGCACGACAGCATTTTGCAAGTCCTGTGCGGGCCTTTCTGACACAGAAAATGTTCGACTGCTGCACTGACCAGCACATTCTCCAGATCTCTCACAACTTGAAAACGTCTGGCCAATGGTGGCCGAGCAACTGGCTCGTCACAAAACGCCAGTCACTACTGTTGATGAACTGTAGTATTGTGTTGAAGCTGCATTGGCAGCTGTACCTGTACACGCCATCCAAGCTCTGTTTGGCTCAATGCCCAGGCGTATCAAGGCCGTTATTACGGCCAGAGGTGGTTGCCCTGGGTACTGATTTCTCAGGATCTATGCACCCAAATCGCGTGAAATTGTAATCACATGTCAGTTCTAGTATAATAAATTTGTCCAATGAATACCCGTTTATCATCTGCATTTCTTCTTGGTGTAGCGATTTTAATAACCAGTAGTGTACTTTTAAGTGTTAATTTTAATTAAAAACGGAAGTTTCTCGAAACATATGCTTTGCGAAAGCAATGTGACATGCATCTTTGGGTGTAGTTTGGTAATTGAAGACAATAAAGTTAGAAGTTCTTTCCCGAATGACAAAACTTAATACATTAATAAAGTTACTTAGCCCCTAATTCTATTTAACAACTGATTTTAGACGTGTTTAAAGACATCATACATGTCTATAGACTTGCTGAATTTCAGATTTTTTACGTGATACTTGTAGGAAATTGTGACTGTAAAGCGATAATTATCTATAGTGGCTACCTCCCGACAGTGTCGCAGCTTTGTACATTAAACATCTGATGTCAGCTACTTTAAATCAGATCGTACTTTAAATCTGACTGTAGTATTGCGTAACTCGCCGTCCCCTCCCCCTTCAGACTGTCTGTGGTTTTTCGCTCCTCCTCTGGAAACGAGAGGCCAGCATCAGAAGCTCCCTCCGGAGCTATGACAGCCGGCAGCGGATGTCACCCCCTCGCTATTAAAACCGGCCAGTCAGCCGCGGGGCGCATGCGCGACGCGGTGCATGCCGGGAGCCGGAGGCGCGCGGGCCCAAGCGTGGCTGCGACGCCTCCTGCCCCAGTGTGTCTTCGCGCCCCGCTCTGCACAGACGCTCGCAGCTGCGACGCTGCTGCGGCCTACCTGCTAGGCGCGAACGCGTGACATGCCGACTGGAGCCCACCCGCGCAACTCAACTCCCTCGCTCTGCCGGTACGACGAGTCGTAACCCAAGTTCCCTAACAGGTCAAGCTCTTAGTGGGACTGTTCCTCAGGTGGACGCACGAGAATTTTCCCTGCCTGGGCATCCACACGCGGACAAATACAGTTTACTTGTAATACTTGTATGGGCTTGCGAAAGTGTCTTCTTCGTGAGTCGGGGAATGTCAGACAACTAATACTTTCTCAAATGTGATTAACATTAGAAGCACTCCCTACGCTACGAGATAGCCGTTCAGTTGCTTTGACAGACATGGAATACAGTGGTCTCCGATTTGTTACGCTGATAATTGCGACAATCTTTAGCTGTCAAGGTAAGCTCTCCGTCCAGTACATCAGCCAACTTATACACTGGCATACATTATTACGTCTGGCTTCTTGAGAAACTGTGATAAAAATGTTTCTTACATCGTCTTTATTTATGTTGAAAATACAAACAAAGGAGGTCACCCCTCTTCTCCGTTAGACCAATTTTCGAGACTGGCTCACTAAATTTGAACGTAAACCGTCCTATGGAAACATAGCACCGCCAATTTCTCCATTACGCAGAAATTTAACCAATATCAAAATGTTTAAACTGGTACCTACGTGTAACACGGTAATAGTGTCACTTACATACCCATTGAACAATTAATGGTTTGCAAGCCATTCTCATATATTACACAACACCCTTACCATGTTCCATATCTTCAACGGAACATAGTGGTGGCAACGTAATTACACAATAAAAATCGATGTTTTTCATTACTGCATTGGTAATCCTTACATTGGTTTACGTTAAATGGTAAAGAACACTACTTCAAACGAAGAGATTATTTTTTCTTATTTGTTGAATTAGTTTTATCTAATTATCCATTAATACATATTAAAAATGAATATCGTTAAGTGCGCTAGCGCATATTTCCGATGCAAATGTTTGTTTTATTTATTTACAGCTTCTAGCCTAACTTAATGTTTCATTTGCTCATAAATAATGTGTGATACCTAATTATAGTTTTTAACACGGACTCAGTAGATGTATCTCATTTTCAGAGTATTTACGATAAGAATACCCAGATGTATCTGAAGAAGATTCATATTTCGCCAACTAAGCACTCACGAAATTTCCTAATATGCATAGTTGATGGCTTTTCGAAGTTGGATATATGAGTTCACATGAACTTCAATATTTTACAAACATTTTGTTTAAAATTATTCTCTCATGTCTATTTAGAGTTCATCAGCTATAAGGACGCTCTATAATTGGCGAGAAAGTGTTGTATAAAATTATTTTTTCTCTTATACTAGATGTGCTCATCTGTTACATGAGGTTACCCGTGTATCATAAAGATTGCCATAGTTGTTAGCACTACAAATTTCGTTCTTGGGAACCAAACACCTGTGAGGTGCTGGACAGACACCAGCTTTCGAACTACCAGTGGTATCTTACGGACTGCGCAAAAGTTTAAAAAGTTCCGAACGTTTTCCTGTTTGTGCCGCAGTTCTTACTTTTCAGTGTCGAATTTCATATGTTTCTGAAAAAAGTTGAGGAATATATTTCAAACTTCCCGGATATCTGAAATAAGTCAAATGCATAAACATTTTAATTTATGTGATGTGATGCAGACTTTTTATCCAGAATAATACTGGTATATGTACAGTTACCGGTGACATCACATACACGTCACGCAGACAGGCCCCGCTACAGAATGGTGACGGCACTGGATTCATACTCGTTAGTGGTTCAAATCCTCGTCTGATCATGACGATTTCAGTTTTCACAGGTTTGGTTGTTGTTCCGTTCACAGTGACACGGCGGATTAGTTTTCCTTACTTGTCGAGTATGAGCCTGAGCTGTAATGTCCCCGACATTGACAGTATGTTAGGATACTGTATCTCGACTTTCATCTTCATACAAAGCTCCGTTTTCGGAAACTTGAGTCGATTCCCAAACGTGTGTTTCATGTGCCCCTATGTGGCACAGCACTGTATTCTCGTCAAATGCAGATTTTCTGCGGCTTTCCTAAGGTGAAATTCGGGATGATCCTTTTGAGAAGGATACGGTAGTTTTACATCCCAATCTTTTATATAAACTACCGTTAACTCTATACATAATGACCTCGAGATCTATCCTACGTTAAATTCTACATCCCTTCCCAATTCCATGCCAGATTCGGAAAAAAAGTGTAACCATGAGATATTGGCAGCATCGTCTTACATCAATACGAACACTGTAGAAGATTGAGGAAATTAACCACTTCTGCCTTTGTACTTCTGACACTCAAGCAGAGAATGCGATTAGCGGAAAACGACAGTCCTAGCAATTACAGCTGCAGCGTTCGTCTATGAAAAACTAATTAATTACTGCAGTTCGAATTATAAATCATGTTGGGAATTACTTGTGTTAGTTGCAGGTCGGTATTTGGTACCAAAATCTGCTTCAGAAACTTTTGAGCTATAATTTTAAATGAGAATTATTATTATTTTTGTTTACATTTTATCTAACCACTGGAATTGATGATAGCGTAGTTTAGAGGTTACTGACGCAGATCGCTTATCTATTTTTGACATCCGCAACTGGGTTGGACCATTGGCTTCATTCCTGCGGAACGATACTGTGGAAACGTGGTAACTTAAATGAAAATGTTTTTGAGTCAATGGTTTAGACAGCTGGTATCAATAAGAAGTCAACTGTTCAAATGTGTTATTTCGTTCCGTAAATTAAAGACGTAATCAGCTATCATCGGTTGTGAGCAGATGTTGAAAATCCTGCACGAAATAACAATTATATTCAAGGAGTACTGCTATTAATATCACGTAGGATGACGTCATGGAAATGTATGCAGGTGTATTATTCTGAGTTCTATTGTCTGAAATACTGTTACTTTGTAACTTCAATGGGATAAACCGTATGTAGTCTTACATGTAGTTTGTGTTTTCCTATGTAACTAGCTGCCTGAGTTAGGATCAAATCAAATTCAAATTTAAATCTGAAGTATTTCTGTTCACGAAGCCAGAATTCTCTAAATACAGTGAGAGTTATGGATGTATAATTTTGCAATATTTCTCTCAGTCATATCAGAAGATGCTAATTTTGATTTCTGAACACTGTCTCTAACAAAGGCGAATTTGGTTTTCATTTATTTAATTTATCTGGTCATTCGGAAAACGTGACCATGGAGAGTCACCAGAGAAACCTGACACGAAAAATTTAAAAATCATAAATTAAGAATATAAAAATTACGAAAAGAAATAAAAATACAACAGCAAATACAACAAAAATGAGTTACACTGCAAGCCACTAATTTGCCACGAGAAACATCAAAGCATAACAATGGGAGGGCGGCAACTTCAGTTTTAAAAGACGAGAGTTCATCATTAAAATTTTGCAGTTCTGCTGGAAGTCTATTGTAATGTGTAGAATAGCACGCACCTACCTGTCCGTAGGTTACGAAAGTGTTGTCCAGACGGGGACTGCTTTTCCTCTAGTGTTCACTGAGTGAATTGTGAAGTTCCTTTCAAGTGACCCCACATTATTAACCACAAATTACGCAAGGGAGTATCGGTGCAGGGATGGCTACGTTAGAATTCCAAGACCCGGAACAAGGGTCTGAATGACATTCGCGAAGTGCCACGGCATATCGTTCCGACTGTCCCTTTATGAGATTAGATTATATTCTGCGACACCACAGATTTGCTCTCGGTAGCCGTAAGTGTTTTGCCATTTTTAATATTAGTGTTGTAACCTTTCTTTCAAGACATTGTCCATATCATTCAACGGACCTACCAACTCATTCGGGTCTGTGATGGTAGTGCAGCAAACTTCCAAAGTTGTTATTTCTTCCCCCAGCTCCTAAATTGATTTTAGAAATTTCTCCTTGGTACCTTCACCGAAATTCTAGATATAAAATTGAGTATATGTGACATAGGCTACAATTTTATGTCAGATTGTTCTCGAAGACTGCCTCGTATTCAAGATCTTCCACTATTAGAAGTGCAGCATGACATATGAGATCTAGACAGCTTTCTGCTCCGTGTATTCTGCTCCTGGTAACTCACCATGTAGTGCTGTTTTATATCCTTCCTGTTCATTAGACTCCTCAGACTTCGCCTCTCACGCAACTACCTTATATATCTACGAGTGAGAGTCAAAAAGATTTTTTTTCTACTGTTCTCTTCAAACCGTGCAGCCTTTTATTATGTTGAAAGCTGTTTACCCATATTTCTAAATGTTACAGTTATTTTGTTCTGAATTAGTTCATTGTGAGAGATATGAAGGACAAGTGAACGCAACGCCTTATCTACCACAGACACTTACGACAACTACGAAGTCCCACATCTGTTACGCAACTTCTTAATCTCTCCTTCGCCTCTCCACCCATGCGTCGTGTGAAGCTGTACTGCTTTAAAGTACATCGTTCCCAGTACGAGCAGTGCTTCTTCTGTAATGGCCTAAACTTCTCCGTGAAATTGAACTAGAAATTTAATTGGCAGGCCACTGTGGCCGAGCTGTTCTAGGCGCTTCAGTCCGGAACCGCATTGCTGTTACGGTCACAGGTTCGAATCCTGCCTCGGTCATGGATGTGTGTGATGTTCTTAGGTTAGTTAGGTTTAAGTAGTTCTAAGTCTAGGGGACTGATGATCTCAGATGTCCCATAGTGCTTAGAGCTATTTTTTAGAAATGTAATTTGTTGCTTGTGTCTATCTGTTGATGCATTTGATTCTTCTTCTTGTAGTTATGGTAAGGAATCACTTCCTTTCAGAGGCGATTTAGTTCGGCGAAACGGCTCGTGTTTTGTCGTCCTCTGTAAATAGGCCCTTCCGTTCTGAAACATTCTATTAACATAATTAATTTTTTTTTTTATTTTAGGACTTTGCATTCAAGGAAGTTACAGAATTCCATTTTCTGACAGCAATCGACGATTTTTCGTTCGTCATCACACTGTCAATAGGATATTCCGTCTCGTACACGAATATGCTTACACACCTTGTGTATCGCTATCAGTTTAGTAAAGACCTGACATATGATTGGAAGTATCCTAATTATGGAAAATGTTCGAAATACCACATCAAAACATCTGTGTTATTAAATATCAAAATATCCACATGTGCAGTACCGTGTTTTACTAGGCTGTTATATGATATTTTGTACACACAGCTAAATGGCGATAGTAACTGACATTTATCTTGTTACGGGGCTATACCGCACTAAAAACCAGGGGAAAGCATTTAGTGTTGAATCAAGAGGACGTGTATTTTGGGTGATGGTATAATGTAATTCTGAATGCTACGACATTGGTCGCAGGTACTTACCTGACTCACCATACCTTGAACACTTTCATAAACATCTCGATACAGTTCCCTTTCTACCAAAGAGTAGACAGTACCACACTTACTAAAATGTCTCACATTTGGCAAGTTTTTCTGTAATTTCCATCGCAGCCACTATGCATGATAAAGTCATAAATAATTTCTATCGAGATATACAGCAATAACGGGAATATATACTAGATTTCTTATTAAAATCTCGGTTGTGATATGAGACAGATGAATACAGATTTCGGCCGTTGGGGCTTGTCTTCAACATAATCAGGTTGTTTACAGTATCATGTCATTTTCTTCGCGGTGTAGGTTATTAATGTTGAGGCGATGTAGTTGATGCGTCTGTAACCAAGCCGAAAATATGTGAAGTTCACTAAAAGCCAAACCCGTAACCACTTTATGACACTGCATTAGTCATATACCATCGATCTTACAGAGAGCGGTTTGTGGGGTGCGGAAAAAAGTCAAAGATGAACATTTAACGCACGTTGCGTGCAGCTCGTAGGATTGAAACATTAATAAATGCTTTTGTGTTACTGTATTAATTCTAATTATAAAATAACCTAACAGCTACCTTCCAGTAGCCTGAAAGGAAGAGCCCAACAAAATGTTCTTTAATTCCGTTTTAAACTTGACCATTTTATCTACATGACGTTTGACGTGATCTGGCAGACTGATACGTAATTGACTCCTTTCTGTTAATCCCTTTAAGTCTATGTAGAGGTTGGGTTTGGCCCTAGTGCCACGTTTCTAGCGTGCGACATGAAATGAAATGGAATGTCGGTTGTACGGAAGGAGAGTGGCATAGCCGAAGGAATGTTGCATCGTACTTCTGAACAACGCAGGCACTGTAGTACCGATTTACCTACCGACACCAGCCAAGCGACTTTCAATTGACATGTCTCCCCTCTGCGGAAATATGCGTAATGGATGCTCTCCCCAGGTTCACGCCAGGCGTGCATTTTCATTGTGATTCCATTATACAGCTGATGGTGGTCCATGTTCGCAACTGCGAATGCATTTCGTGGATCTATAAAGAAGACTGATTACAGAACCCTTCTACGAGTCATTCAAGGGTACTGCTTGGGTGTTTGGATCCTCACCAGCTCCGATTAAAGGAAGGCGTGAAAGCAATGTAGAGGTGTGGTAGTAGATATTTTAGAGGTGAGTTCGATCAACTCGTGAGTGAAATACACAAGACTCAAATAAGAGTCCCTGGAGTTCTTTTCGCGAAACAGTATTGAGAAACTTTTTAAATGAGATCGCAGTCGCCGCTGACTGTAAGAATTATTTACTTTCATTTTCATCATTTATTTTCACTATTGCAACATAGGCCTTGAGACGTTTATCAAGTGGTACATTGTAAAATACTGAGCTGTAACAACTGTCAAACTTTAAAAATCTTCTGACTTGTACACACTTTGTCATCCAATCTGAGCCTTTTATCATCCATGACGTTAATTTCAACAAACCACTATTCTTTTAAAATGCTTAAAGACACGCCGATGACATGTCTACATGTCAGAAGATGTTTAAAGATTGATATATGCTAAAATACAGTCTTTTGCAGTACACCACTTGATATACGGCCTTAGGCCGAACATACAATAGTAAAAATAAGTTATTTATACAATCAGTGGCAACTGTGATATCTTTTAAAAATTTTGACTTGACTGTGAACCTAATCAAAGAGATGTTTATGAATGTTGAGAATGTTCAGACTGACGACTACTGCGACGGACTGCAGAGAGATCGTACAGTCGTTACCAACACGTCGTACAAAAGCAAGAAAGATAAGAGAAATCGCGGCCCAAACGAAAATATAGAGGCAGTCGTTTTTTCCTCGTTGCATCTGCGAGTTCAAGAGAATGTTTACGATCCACAGCTGTACGAAATAATTTCGAAATTAATTCTCTCACTGCAACTTTCTTCGTGTGAGCTGCATGAAGTATAGGATTAGTACCCAATAGGAACATATGAAGATTTTTGCCGGTCAGGACTCGAGGCCGAATATGCCGCTTATCACGAACGGTCTCCTCAACGACTTCGGCTATCTGTGCACACTGCGTAGACCGGCAGAGACATCCATATACACACTGTCTATATCCGTATTTCGTAGTCCTGTAAATTCATCATCTAATGTTCGCAGCGGGGACAATGAGGCAACGAGGAATCGAGACCATTGTAAGGGAAAGCGTAGACCTTTCGTTGTGCCCCGTATAGTGCCTTGTGGAATATAAGTGGTGCTATATTCGTAGCAACAAAGACTGTAGTAAATAGCCTGTCATACAGCCAAAATGTCTCCAATAACAGCTGATGTTTACGAACTTCTGGTTAGGATATTCTCGCAGAAAAGTGTTTTATTAAGCTCATATTACGCAGTTTACTTAGTGGAATGAAGAGCCCCGCTTATGTCGCAGTATTATTTTCTGTTTCACACTGTGCCAGAGTTGCTTCACTACAAAGTATCTCTTCGGACTGTGTAGCATTTCATGCTATTTTGTAATCCAATACATAATGTGTGTCTACGTATCAGAAGATGTTGAACGGTTGACATGTGCTAAAATACAGTCTTTTGCAGTACACGACCTTCTCGAGCTTAGTTCAATGAGCCGTGACGTAACTATTTAAAAATGATTGTTTCAAAAATTACTACGGGTTAAATATTTATGGCAGAAGCTGCTGGTAACATTTATCTCACTGACTGGTGCGATGTCCAAAACGTAGATGACGTATGCTTGTATTTGACAGAGTTTGTGGATATAATCAACAGTGATACAGATTCAGATACCAAATTCTGCCATCTAGGATGAAATTATATGCGGTTGCGGAACAGAGTTAAACAGGAGGGTCAACAGCCTCCTGTTTTTTTTTCACATTTGCTTCGATTCAGCTATTTTCGAAAGCAATTATGCTAAGAAAAGATAATAGTCTGCATCACACGTCACACAATACACATTTCATTTGATGACATTTTCTTACCTCAAAATAACCTCAAATAATAGCTGAATGAACAGTTTAAAAATATTATCTAACTAAACAAAAATATATTGTCATCAAAGTTAGATCAAAGATGGTAATCAACAAGAAGATGGTATAGTAGATACTTATTTTGTTAGAGAGAAAGGAGTTCACAGTCTTACAAAACTTAGTCGAAGACATCCGTGTTGTCTCCGACTGTTAAAATGATTTTCTTATGTGTAAGATCGCAATTACGTAATTTGGCTATTTTTATGTAGGACACTGCGACGAACGAAATTTTGACAGTGTTATGCTTCAGAATGCCCAGAGGGTAACACTGCTCTCTTGTATACCTTATTTGGAACATGAATAGAAAGATATGGATTACAAACTTAGTTCTAGCAGGTATGTGGAAAGAATAACGTTACGAAGAAGGCTATATTGGAAACATGCATTACATGCTGTGGAAGTATGGTTGTGAAAATTGAGTACTCAGCAAAGAAGAAAAATACACAAACGCACATAAAATAGCAGAAATGAGGTTCCTAAGTTGTACGAGTAGGTAAACCTTGCGAGAACATGACTAAATATACATAGGAGTTCTGAAGGAAGTGTGTGATTAGCAACACAAGATCGACGTTATAGGGACTGATGACCTTCGCTGTTTAGTCCCCCTTAAACATCCACCACCATCCATCCATCGACGTTATAAAGTCAGTTCGTAGTAAAAATATTTCTGTTACTGATAAATCAGATACATGTTCAGCATTTAACAATCATTTCCAGAGCATTGCTTGTGAATTAAATAAAAATTTAGCTTCTACAGGGAATCATACAACTAGCTTGGCAAATGCCTTTCCGAGATGATGTCTGAAATACTCATCTGTGGTACAGGCAAGGGGGAGATTCAGTCAATAATAAAATCACTGAAGACTAAGGACTCTCATGGTTATGATGGAATGCCTAGAAAATATTAAAGTACTGTGCTACACATGTTAGCCCTGTATTTAGCCATATTTGTAATTTTTCCTGAACGATTAAAGTACTCATTAGTGAAGCCGCTTTATAAAAACGGAAAAGGGATAATGTAGACAATTTTAGAAGTATTTCTATGCCATCAGTGTTTGCTAAAGTTATTCAAAAGGCTGTGTACGTAAGGACAACTGATAATTTTATATCACACTATTTCCTGACAAATGTACAGTTCGGCTTTAGAAGTCGCTTAACAGCTGTAAATGCTATATTCTCTTTTCTCTGTGGGGTCCTGGATGGATTAAACAATAGGTTTCGAATGCTAGTCATATTATTTGATTTACTTAAGGCGTTTGAGTGTGTTAATCACAAAATATTGATTCAGAAGTTGGACCATTACATAATGTGGATAGTAGCTCACAATTGGTTCACCTCTTACTTTAGCAACAGACAGCAAAATATCATTATTCACAATGTTGAGAATGACTGTGATGTGGGGTCTGAGTGGGGTACAGTCAAGTGGGGGGAGCCCCAGGGATCAGTGTAGGGGCCACTCCTGTTTCTTATTTCTATAAATGATATGCCCTGTAATATTACAGGTAACTCAAAAATATTTCTGTTTGCTGATGACACTAGCTTGGTAGTAAAGGATATCATGTGCAACATTGCCTCGGTTTCGAATAGTGCAGCCATGACCTAAGCTCTTGGCTTGAGGGATATAAACTAATGTCAGATCGTAGTAAGACTCAGTTTATACAGTTTCTAACACATAATTAAGTAAAACCTAACATTTTAATTTCACAAAATGGGCCTATGATTAGTGAAACTGAAATGTTCAAATTTCTAGGTGTTCAGATAGATAGTAAACTGTCGTGGAAAGCCATCGTTCAGGATCTTGTTCAAAGACTTAATGCTGCCATTTTTACTATTGAACGGTATCTGAAGTGAGTCATCGTTCGACACGAAAATTAGTCGACTTTGCTTATTTTCATTCGTTTATGTCGTTTGGTATTATATTTTGGGGTAACTCTTCCCATTATAAAAGGATATTTTTGGCTCAGTAACGGGCGGTTCGGGCAATAAGTGATTTAAGTTCATGGTGTAAGTTCACGAACCTCTTTTCGACCCCTGTTTAGGAGTCTGGGTAGTTTGACATTGGCCTCTCGCTATATATATTCCTTAGTGTCATTTCTTATTAACAATATTAGCTTATTCCCAAGAATAAGCAGCTTTCACTAAGTTAATACTGGGGAGAAATCACACCTGCATTTGGATCAGACTTGTGCAGAAGGGTGTGCAGTACACTGCTGCATCCATTTTCAATAAGCTACCACTAGAATTAAAAAATCTTATCAGGAATCCACGAGCTTTCAAATCGATACTGAAGAGTTTCCTAATGGCTCAACCCTCCTATTCTGTCGAAGAGTTCCTTGAAAAAGTAAGCTGATTCTTGTTGTATTGTTCATTACGTTTACTTAAACTTACAGATTGACTTTCTTCGGGTTCATAAAACTTTTATTTTTATCTGTTATTACTTTTATGTTGTAATTTGAAGTAGTGACACATTGCATAACCTTTGAGATTTGCTCCTCAATTTGGTCCTACAGAACGTGACACGTAAATAAAAATAACATACAAAAAATAAAATGGAAAGTTTGAAGTCCGGAATGGAAGAATGCAAACGTCAGTGAGTTAAACGCACGAATTGGCGCTTCCGTTTTAGTCATCGAAGAGACATTAGGCTAGAATGTTCTCAACTATGTACGACTAAGTATACTCTTTCGCTACACTGCAAAATTTGCCAATTATAAGAAGGTATCATAAGAGTTTAGAATTTTTTGCAGATTTAATTGTGGTTATATTTTAAATCAATGCACTTAGCCAAACGATTTTTCACAATTTTAACTGGTTCAATAATATGTTTGTCCCATTATGTGAAATAAGATTTCATCATAGCTACACCCTCACGTTCTACGAGTACTTCGTCCACCAGCCCGTTTGCTCACGTTTGGTAACAAACATTTTATCGTTGAGAGAGAGAAAAAAACCTAGGAATTGCTGCGATTGTAGAAGTACACAGCCTGACAAGAAAAGTGTAGCATCCAGAAGGGGAGGAGAAAAAGAGACGAAGCGTTACGGCCTGAGAGAGTGAGTGACGTTGTTTCAGTGATTACAATAACGAGTCGAATTAATAAAATACTTGCCAGCGTGAGGTGCCTTGACAGTATGACGTCGCACACCCTCTCGTCAGGATGCATGCACTGATTCTGGTGGGAAGGGTGGCATAAATCTAGTTTATCCCTCCTCGTAGAAATCTAAACCACAACTGTGGTAACCGGGATTGATACCCTGAATATCGGCACTATGGCGGAATTGACGTCTGCGGTGGTCTTATACATGTACTGTAGAATAAAGATCTGCCACGGGATGTAATGGATCTGGGAGATGTGTTATTTTCTACCGGATTTGTCGATACGAAATTGTAAATGTTTTCTTACATTTTTGTCAGAATTTTTTAAATAGTAATTTGCCTTATTTTATGCTAAGTTACTTATATTTTTGAGAGTTACAGCATATTGATTACTATTAGTAGATGTGACAAAGAATATCAAAGAGACTGATTACTAGTGGAAGCTTGTGCGTTGTGTAAAATGTCTATGACGCTGGAGTCGTCTTTGACTGTAGTCAGTCGGCAGTGAACCCTTGGTGTGTGTTGACGGTAGAACAACGTGCAGGTCGCCGTTATAAAGAATTTGCTAGTGAACAGATATAAACTTTAAGAAAAAACCACATTCGAAGAAATGGTATTTGAAGCACCAAAAATGAGTCAAATGCATTGAACCAGGTCATTTCTGCAGCTGATGAAACTGCATAGTGGAATCATACTTCCACTAGACGACTGAAGCCAAGACAAATATCATCTTGTAAACATTTCACGGGAAAGGTACTGTCACGAAATATGCCAAATTTAAGTAAATAAAAATAGTGAGCATATTGCAACTGGGGGCTCAGCCAGGATATTGTGTTCACGTGATCTTCAACAGTGATATGAAGAAGAAAATTTTTGTGTGTTAATACCAGTTTTTTGAGAATGTGTGTTACAGTATTTGTGTTCATCGGGAAGTAAAAGTTTTGGAGAAGAAATGTTTCTGTAAAAAACTATAATTTTCGACAGAAGAAGTTATTTCGAGAATTTTGGTCAACAATCACATAGATGGGAAACGTCGATTTGCAACAGTAGAAGAGTGTTCCAGATAAGTCACTAAACCCTCGTATTTGGTTAAAACAATATTTTTATCTTGTTTTGTATTGTTGTGTATAATTTTTTTTTCTTCACAATCACTTATGAGATTTTCGAGAGTATTGTGCCTAAAGTAGAAAATATTAATTTAATAGACTTCGAAAATCAGGACAGGTCAAATGAAACAGAAAGAACCGATCAATTTGATTTAAAAAGTTTTCTTGTAAATTTCACAAAAGAAATGAAACAATCAGTTGACGACTATAAGACTTACTGGGATGAAAAAATTGATAACATTTTGTTGCAAGTCCAACCAGTCAATGCTCAAGTGGGTGATCTTTCGAACAGAGTTGGCAGTGTTGAGGAAAAAATTGAATCTGTGGAAGCAAAAGTAAATGAAATAGATGCTAAATTGAGCGATGAAATTAATACTGTAAAAAATGAGTTACTGGCAGATAGGGAAAGAAATTTAATTGATTTTAATGAGATAAAAGGGGAAATAAAAAATTTGGATGAGAACACAAAAGTTTTAGTAAAAAATGTAGAACAAAAAACTGACAATCGTTTGGTTACTCTAGAAAAAAAAGTAGAATACAATGATTTAGAAAACAAAAAATCTGTCAAAGAACTTAGCGATAAAGTTGAAAGTATTGACATTGAATTTCAAAGGAAAAATCACAATGTCAACACATGCAATCTTGTATCTAATATTCTAGTGAAGCACTTTTCGGTAGATTGACCCTTAGACCCTGTTGATTTGATACAGTATTGTAAGGATTGTTTTTTACCTCACTCACCAGATGATATGAAAATTAAATTTCTGAAAAAATTCTTGGAAGTGGAAGCTTTGACTTGGGCACACCAGATTGTAACTGTGGGGATGACCTTTTCAGAATTTGAATCAAAATTTCTGGACAATTTTTGGGATGATCTTAAACAAATTAGAATCAAAAGTGAATTTTTGAATGGGAGAAACTATAGAGATTCAGATGGGAGCATGAATCAATTTTGCAAAAGTGAACTTCAAAAACTTATTCATTTAACAAAACCTTTGGATGACTTGATCAAAATTGATACCTTAAAGAGAAGATTGCCATCAGTATTGCAGTTGAGTTTAGTTCATTGTCCTGATAGTAATGTTGAGCAGTTTCTCAATTATATTTAAAAGTTGGATAGGGTAACAACAAGAACACACAGTGGGTTTACTCAGAAAGGTAGTGGTCAAAATTGGGGAAATGATAACTTTCAAAAAAGGGAACAAAACAATTACCATGGTGTCAGTCAAAATTCAGGGGGATATAACAATTTAAAAAAAAAAGGGCAAAATTTTCATCCAAAACAAGAACAACATTTTCGCAGAAATATTCAACAAAATAGAAAACACTATAGGGATCAAAATCACAGAAATTTTGCAAGAGATCAGTACAATAGAAACTACCAACAAGCAGGTAATGTTTGGCATAGGAATGGGAACAGAAATGTTGATCAGAGACATTGGCAGAACCACAATCAGCAGTTCAAACAGGAACCAGCTGTAATTCAGGAAATAAAAAACGAGTAGACGCCCCCTTGAAGGTCCGCAAGGTTGAGGCAGATGGTGAGCAAGATGAAAGGACCAATGTATGTGACTATCATAAACCCAAACGCGGCAGTTCCAAACCTAAACTATCCCATGAGGTTATTAGTTGTTACTAATTGAAGAGATTTCAAGAGGAAAATAATGATGATATTGATAAAGATAAAATTTTCAGTACACAAGAACATACAGTAGATAAAAGTAATTGTGATTCATTTAATTTGACAGAGTTTTACACTTGGGTAGAAAAGAACAACACTTTGTCAGATGATGAAATTTGTAGTAGTTCGGAGATGTGTGTGAATGAAAGAGAGAATGCATGCTGTGAGAATGAAAATATTGGTGAAAGCGATCTGGTAACTTTAGAAAGGGGAAATAATATTTTGGGGGATAATTTGAATGTGTATGACCTGAATATGTATAATGATAATGATGTTGATGATAAAGTTGATAATGATGGTAATGGTATTGATGATGATGTTAAGGAAAGGTGTTTCATTAGTTTCAATAGGGAGTTGGGTATACTCATGGCGGAAAATGGATTACATAGTGAGAATATTATAGAAATTCCCAGGGATGTTACCAGGATGAATAAGGCTCGCAAGCAGGGTGTATGTAAAAGTGTCAATTTTGATGTTGTTGGTAAAGAATCTGACTACACAAATAATGATGACACATGTATAACTTCTAGCCTAAGTGAAACATTTACAGATACTAACGACACACACACACATTTCTTATAAATCTATGGCTGAACAGTGAAACAATTTCTTTTGACAAAACCTTTAGAAAGATGCTTATTAATGTATGTGAAACTATATGTCCTGAGTGGTGGAAAAAGATGAGATATTTTATTTTTGAAAAGCTGAAGGATAAGTACTTTAATAGTATACAATGTGATTTGGATGAAAATTCTTGGCTATTTGAGATAATAGAGAGTACTAATGACAATTTTGTATCTTGTGCAAAATTTATAACTGTGACAAATAATACAAACGATTCTGATAAGTATACGATTGGGGAAATTGAAAGTGATTTATTACATGAGGATACAGGTTCTGAGAAAAGCGATCAATTTTGCAGTCCTTATATAAAAGTTCAAATTGGGTCATGGATTGATAAAATGTTTAATTGATACAGGAAGTGAGATCTTGGAAATATCAGAAAGGTAAAGCAAGAAATTGAAAGTGGGGAAAGATTATGTTGAAATGCCAGTTGTTGGGGTACAGATAAAAGGTGCTACTGGGAAGAGCAGTAAATTGGTAAAAAGCCAGGCTTTAGTGACATTTTTAATTGAAGGCAAGTTGTTGATACATGGATGATTTGTAATTCAGGAATTTAATGAGGATTTTCTTTTGGGTATGAATTGCATAGTAAAAGTAAATACAGCATTTGATTGGGTTGGAAGAAAACTTTTGATAGAAACTAGTGAAAGGGAATACTTTCAGACAAATTTTGTGAACACACTTGGTGATGAGAGTAATGGAAATTTTAACAGTATCAATTTACTAAAAGAAAATAGATTGGAGAATATTGAAATTCATATACTCCTGGAAATGGAAAAAAGAACACATTAACACCGGTGTGTCAGACCCACCATACTTGCTCCGGACACTGTGAGAGGGCTGTACAAGCAATGATCACACGCACGGCACAGCGGACACACCAGGAACTGCGGTGTTGGCCGTCGAATGGCGCTAGCTGCGCAGCATTTGTGCACCGCCGCCGTCAGTGTCAGCCAGTTTGCCGTGGCATACGGAGCTCCATCGCAGTCTTTAACACTGGTAGCATGCCGCGACAGCGTGGACGTGAACCGTATGTGCAGTTGACGGACTTTGAGCGAGGGCGTATAGTGGGCATGCGGGAGGCCGGGTGGACGTACCGCCGAATTGCTCAACACGTGGGGCGTGCGGTCTCCACAGTACATCGATGTTGTCGCCAGTGGTCGGCGGAAGGTGCACCTGCCCGTCGACCTGGGACCGGACCGCAACGACGCACGGATGCACGCCAAGACCGTAGGATCCTACGCAGTGCCGTAGGGGACCGCACCGCCACTTCGCAGCAAATTAGGGACACTGTTGCTCCTGGGGTATTGGCGAGGACCATTCGCAACCGTCTCCATGAAGCTGGGCTACGGTCCCGCACACCGTTAGGCCGTCTTCCGCTCACGCCCCAACATCGTGCAGCCCGCCTCCAGTGGTGTCGCGACAGGCGTGAATGGAGGGACGAATGGAGACGTGTCGTCTTCAGCGATGAGAGTCGCTTCTGCCTTGGTGCCAATGATGGTCGTATGCGTGTTTGGCGCCGTGCAGGTGAGCGCCACAATCAGGACTGCATACGACCGAGGCACACAGGGCCAACACCCGGCATCATGGTGTGGGGAACGATCACCTACAATGGCCGTACACCACTGGTGATCGTCGAGGGGACACTGAATAGTGCACGGTACATCCAAACCGTCATCGAACCCATCGTTCTACCATTCCTAGACCGGCAAGGGAACTTGCTGTTCCAACAGGACAATGCACGTCCGCATGTATCCCGTGCCACCCAACGTGCTCTAGAAGGTGTAAGTCAACTACCCTGGCCAGCAAGATCTCCGGATCTGTCCCCCATTGAGCATGTTTGGGACTGGATGAAGCGTCGTCTCACGCGGTCTGCACGTCCAGCACGAACGCTGGTCCAACTGAGGCGCCAGGTGGAAATGGCATGGCAAGCCGTTCCACAGGACTACATCCAGCATCTCTACGATCGTCTCCATGGGAGAATAGCAGCCTGCATTGCTGCGAAAGGTGGATATACACTGTACTAGTGCCGACTTTGTGCATGCTCTATTGCCTGTGTCTATGTGCCTGTGGTTCTGTCAGTGTGATCATGTGATGTATCTGACCCCAGGAATGTGTCAATAAAGTTTCCCCTTCCTGGGACAATGAATTCACGGTGTTCTTATTTCAATTTCCAGGAGTGTAGATTTGATACTGATGAAGTTGAATTTGCGAATTTAGTAAACTTCAAAACTTCAGAAACACAAAATTTATCTGGGGAGCAAAAACAACAGTTAGAAAATGTGCTGTGGGAATACAGTGAAGTTTTCAGTGACATACCTGGTAGGGTAAAGTGTTATCAGTGTGAGCTTCAGGTAAAACCACATGAACCATTTTCCATAAAACGATACAGTATGGCAATATCAAAAAGACCTGCTGTCGAGAAAGAGCTGAAAAAGATGGAAGAATGTAATATAATAGAAAGGAGTATCAGTGCATATAATAATCCTTTAGTAGTTGTTTCCAAAAAAGATGGTGGAGTAAGATTTGTTTTGGACTCTAGACACTTAAACAAAATTTTGTTCAGAAAGACAGGCCATCCCGAAAATATTGATGAGTTACTCTATAAATTTACAGATATAAAATATATGAAAATATATGTCAAGTTTGGACCTAACTTCAGGTTTTCATCAGGTACCACTTTCGGTTAATTCTAGAAAATATACTGCTTTCTTGTACAATGGTAAGAGTTACCAATATTGTGTTGTGCCATTTGGGTTACATTCTTCTGTTTCCGAATTTATAAGAGCTTTGGATCATGTACTGGGGCAAGAACTTGCATTTAAACTGATAATTTATGTAGATGACATGTTGGTTACAGGACAAAATTGGAAGGAACATTTTTCAATTTTGAAGTCAGTTTGTGGAAAACTTAGAAAAAGGGGGGATGACATTGAAATCAGGGAAATATAAGTTTGCAGTTTCTGAATTAAAATTTTTAGGTCATGTTGTCACAGACAAGGGAATTTTTGCAGATCCAGAAGAAATTAAAGCAATTTCAGAAATTCCTATTCCTAAGACTAAAAAACAATTAAAGTCGTTCTTTGGGTTATGCGGTAATTACCGAAAACATATAAGTGATCAGAGTCTGAATGCACCATGTTTAAGTCAGATACTTAAGAAGAACGCTGTTTGGGTTTGGGATAAAAGTTGTCAGGAAGAGTTTGATAAAATTAAGCAAGAGTTGAGGAAGCAACACTTATTACACAGACCTGATTTTAATTTACCATTTTGTTTACTGATAGCAGTAATTATGGGCTTGGAGCAGAGCTATTTCAGGAAAGAGTAGAGAATGGAGTTAAGATACATTGTACCATAGCATTTGCAAGCAGAATGTTGCTCAAGCATGAAAAAAACCATACAGTCACAGAGCATGAACTTTTTGCAATTCATTGGGGTTTTACATAATTTAGAATTTACCTTATTGGGCATAAAACCATAGTATTTTCGGATCACAAAGCTTTGAGTTACTTACAAGAGCGCAAATTATACCACAGTAGATTGACCAGATGGGCAATATTTCTGCAACAGTTTGACTTTGAAATCAAGCACATAAAAGCTTCTGAGAATGTAACAGCTGATTCACTTTCAACGTTACCAATTGGAGGAGAAAAGGTGATTTTTGAACAAGAGGAGGCAAAGCAATTTAAAAGTAGATACTTGAAAGGGGTGGAAAATGAGAAAACAATGAGAGCTATGTGTAACAAAATTAGGAAAAATCAAAATTTAGATCAAAGTTGGAAATTAATCAAAGAATGTTTAGGCAAGAAGGGGTATGAGAAACTTGTAAAATTTTACAAATTATATAAGGGGATTTTATTTCGGAGAACAGATGTAGATTCTGATAATTGGAAACTGTGTTGGCCAGAGGCAGATGCTGAAAAGCTGATATTTACATACATGAAAGTTTTGGTCATTGTGAGATACAGAAATGCATTCAAAAGATACAAGAAAACGTTCATTTTTACAATATTGGAAAGAAGGTAAGAAAAGAATTGGCAACCTGTGACAAATGTCAGAGAGTTAAAGTGAGCAATCAAAGATGTGGTGGAGAGATGCAAAACATTATTCCGGAAAAACCTTTAGATCTTATTGCTGTGGACTTATATGGAATGTTACCAAAGAGTAAAGGTGGTCATTGTTACATATTTGTTATAGTAGATGTATTTTCAAAATTAATTAAACTATATCCAGTGAAGAAAGCTACTAGCCATGAAATTATAATAAAAATTGAAAGAAGTTATTTCGCACAGGTGGGTAAACGAAAAGATATAGTATCAGCTAACGGTTCACAGTTCACCTCTAAAATTTGGAAAAAGTTTATTGGAAGATCAAAATTGAAGCATATACTTATATCTGTTTATTCTCCATCCACCAATCCTGCAAACGATATATGAGGGAAATTGGGAGACTTTGCAGAACCTATTGTCGCCATAAACATCCAACCTGGTTTGAGCACATTCGAAATTTTGAAGATATTATGAATAGCCTACAACATAGTTCCACAGGATTTTCACCATATGAGATAATGTTTAATATCAGAGTTTCAAATCTGATATCAGAACTTATTGAATTTCCTAAATGTACACCTTTAACTATGCAAGAGAGAGAAGATATTGTCAGGGAAACTATAAGGAAACAAGGGGAAAAGAGGAATAAAAGACATAACAATAGTGTAAAATTAACCACTTTCAAAATTGGGGATCTTGTTTTGGTCAATTCTCATGAAAAATCAAAAACGTTAACTTCAGAAATTAAAAAATTCTTTGATATCTATATTGGGCCTTTTGAAGTCATAGAAAATCCACACCCTAATTCTTATGATTTGGTATACCCTAAGTTAAAGAAATTATTTGGTCTCAGGAATGTTGTCTCTTTGAAACTATATAAACAGATATCATAATTTCAAAATTTAAATAACCTATACTCATCTAAAACAAAAGTCCTCCACTGGAATATGCTTGCTAGAACAAAACTACCTGTACAACCAAGTATGTATATTTACATGTATAAAGTAATATTTTGAAGTCACAAGGTAATTGAAACTGATAAAAAAAACACTGTTGTAACAAAGAATGAGAGAAAAATTTATTTTCCTTTTTTACAAAAAAAAGGTCTCCATGGTGAGTATTTCTGATTTTTCTAATTTTTAGAAGCCAAGTCTTCCCTGTGGATGAAGGCATGCATGTGAGGACATGCATGCAAAGCTATAAGTTTGAAAACCAACTTTAGATAAAGCCTCATGATATATGAGCAATTTATTGTTCTTGATACTGATGTGGGGAGCGAAAGTACTGTTCACAAGAATGTGACTTGTGGTAATATTGTACTAGAGAGGCAAGTGTACATAAATAATTGTAAAAAAAAGTTAGATAATACTGATGTATCTTTAGCTGTACTAAAAGAAGGAAAGGCATTCAAAAAATTCAAAAAGAAAATCATAAGCAAAAAAATATATATACAAAATAAAAAAACCATGAGTAAAAAAATACAAAAAAAATTCAAAAAGAAAAATCAGAAGTAAAAATATATAAAAGGCAAAGATATAGAAAAAAAGCACTACACTATATACGTCCAGCATCATTTTTTATTGTACAATATGTAAGCAAAATGAAATTAACATTAATATGGGGAACAAAAAAATTAATTATGAGAACCAGTTGGCACAGTGTGACCAAAGAAGTGGTTGTAGATATCTTATTCTAGCAAATGAGTTTTTATCTTATTTTTATTTTCAACCTGTATGCTGTATTTAGGAATATTTTGCACGTATGTTTTATGCCATGTATATTTGTCATGTTAAATAATTTCTCTACTTGAATTTTTTGTGCAAGAGATTGATGGGGAAGGATCATTGCAACAACAGCCAGTAACATGTCCACAGATTCAAAGAGTCCAAATTTGGAAGAGGTTGTCAGACTGCATTATTAATGTACTAATTGTGTAATACAGATCCATTACTGAGTGTGGTTGGGATTTTGTTGTATATGTTCATAACAACAAAAGCCTTGGGGAGCAGTTGTAATGGATCTGGGAGATGTGTTATTTTCTACCGGATTTGTCGATACCAAATTGTAAACGTTTTCTTATATATTTGTCAGAATTTTTTAAATTATAATTTGCCTTATTTTATGCTAATTTACTTATATTTTTGAGAGTGACAGCATATTGATTACTATTGGTAGATGTGACGAAGAATATCAAAGAGACTGATTACTAGTGGAAGCTTGTGTGTTGTGTAAAATGTCTTTGACGCTGGAATCGTCTTTGACTGTAGTCAGTCGGCAGTGAACTCTTGGTGTGTGTTGACGGTAGAACAATGAGCAGGTCGCCGTTATAAATAATTTGCTAGTGAACAGGAAAAAATTAATTATGTTACTACTTTTTTATATAAACTTTAAGAAGAAACCTCATTCTAAGAAATGGTATTTGAAGCACCAAAAATGAGGCAAACGCATTGAACCAGGTCATTTCTGCAGCCGAAGAAGCTACGTAGTGGAATCATACTTCCACTAGACGACTGAAGCCAAGACAAATATCATCTTGTAAACATTTCACGAAAAGGTACTGTCACGAAATATGCCAAATTTAAGTAAATAAAAATAGTGAGCATATTTCAGGGAGAACCTCGTTATCAAGCACTTGTTCACAGAGACACGTGTCATGTGCGGACGAGCACTGACCTGTCGGAATATGACACCGTGGTACTATAGCATGACAAGTAACATATGAGGACACAGAATGTCACTGACATACCTTTATGCCACCAGAGTTGCCTTCCCATAGCATCCGTATTCTGAAGTCATAGGCGACGGCTCACCACACCATGATGCTAGGGGGTAACACCGCTGTGGCTCTTCAGATTTCTGGAAGAATGGGACCTCCCAGGTCGCCGACATGCTGGCAGACGATGGTCACTCAGGGTACTACAGAACCGCGATTCACCGTGAACACACTGTCACGCAAGTCTTCAGTCACGGCAAGACTCCAAAAACAGTATGCAGCATGTGTATGGGGCGGCAGTTCCCAATCCCGGCTGCTGCTAGTCTACAAACAATGGTGCAGGATAGCACAGAATATTGTAAGGAGTGCATGACTTGTTCTCGACTGGCAGGCGCAGTTATGAAGGGAGTACAGTGAGCTTGTTGCATCCCCCTTGTGCTGGTCGAAACCTTGACGACGGGTTTGCTTGCCACTACGTTCTCATCGGGTCTAACATGGAGCCACAGTAACATCAGTGTGACCCACATATCTGGTCTCGAAAACAGACTGCCAGATGGAGCCACCCACAATAAGGCCTCTTCCAAACTCTGTCAGGTGCTGATAACGCGTCTCACACAAGTGTAACTCTGTGTCCTTACCCCTCCCCCCCCCCCCTAATCCGTAATCTTTTACCACGCCTGGTAACAATACTATACACTAACAGCACTAACGCACTCTGGTGGTCATTCTAGCCGTCATAGGGGACAGGAGCTGTAATCAGTTACATACCCTCAGATGGTGCGTACTTGTACGAAGATATATTGACAGCGAACCATATCTTCCGTGTACTTTGTGTTTTTTTTTTTTTTTTTTTTTTCAGGCAGTGTCGTTCGGAGAGACCGTGCCGCAGTTGCGCTATAACGATCTGTGGTATCACAGGGCGCGTGGTCTTGATAGAAACTTGAGAGAAATGATCTACGTAAGATTTTTTTTAAAATAGTAAACCGCCATTTGATTGTGAATTACGGTTCTTTTCTTCTGTGGCACCTAGATTTCGGCTCTTATGACGTTATCAAAAACAATGCTAACTTCTTAGACCATTAAAATGTCATACCTCACTATATAACACATGGATGTCTGACACAAATATCGTATTTATGTTTATCAGTTGGCCGGCAGGTGTGGCCGTGCGGTTCTAGGCGATTCAGTCTGGGACCGCGTGACCGCTACGGTCGCTGGTTCAAATCCTGCCTCGGGTGCAAATGGGTCAAATGGCTCTGAGCACTATGGGACTCAACTGCTGTGGTTATCAGTCCCCTAGAACTTAGAACTACTTAAACCTAACTAACCTAAGGACATCACACACATCCATGCCCGAGGCAGGATTCGAACCTGCGACCGTAGCAGTCGCACGGTTCCGGACTGCGCGCTTAGAACCACGAGACCACCGCGGCCGGCCTTGCCTCGGGCATGAATGTGTGTGATGTCCTTAGGTTAGTTAGGTTTAAGTAGTTCTAAGTTATAGGGGACTGATGATCACAGATGTTAAGTCCCATAGTGCTCACTGCCATTTGAACTATTTGTTTATCAGTTGCTAGACCAGAACATTTCCACTAGTGGTTCCGTAATACCCTCCGTAGTGTGCGAATACCGCACCATAAAAATCCAGGAAACAGGAATTTTAGTTTGTTAACAGTTAGAAATGCTTTAAGTTTCTTTGGTGTAGCCTAACGCTATCTAACCGACGTTTTTGACTTCGACTACTGTACTGCTCAGTCCATATTCCATCTTGTACATCCTCATATGTACCCGCAAGTCATTGTATGATACAGTCAGAAGTTCTGTCGGCTTTTTCTCCTGTTATATTCGCGTACTGAGCGAGAGAAAAAGAACTGTACGACTAGCAGGCGCACTAGTTTCTCTTATAATTATGTACCCCTTTCGCGTTGTATGATGGGGGCACCGGAAGTGTCTTCCTCGAATACGGTTTCTCTTTGACCCTGTCAGCGTGTCTTC
This sequence comes from Schistocerca serialis cubense, assembly GCF_023864345.2. Classification (NCBI taxonomy): domain Eukaryota; kingdom Metazoa; phylum Arthropoda; class Insecta; order Orthoptera; family Acrididae; genus Schistocerca; species Schistocerca serialis. Next base: position 399,629,151 of record NC_064645.1, read on the forward strand.
AATTCGACCAGTCTCTGCTGTAAAGATATGAAAATGGCCGTAAACATTCGAGCGGTACTCTAGAATACGTCACACAAGTGTTTCGTCTGTAGTCTCCGTGATGTACCGCATTTTTACGGAAGCTCGCAACAAATTATCCATTCGCCTTTGCTAAAACTAATTTCGAACATTCTTTCAATTTCATACCTCTTATTTGTATTACCTCTGATAATTTAGTGGCAGTTGGACACAACACACGTTGGTTACCTTAGGCAAGAAATCAGTTTGCGATGATTTTCAAGGTACAAATACATTGTCATCAGCCTGCAGCGAGAATCATTACGGAACGTTCTGGTTTTGCCATTAAGCATTGCAGAGCCGAAGAGAAAGGATCAATCTGTACGAAATCAACGAATTTCAAAAGTAAGGAGAGCCCTAAAAAACTGGATCGATTCCGAAGGGCAGTTCATGAATTTGAATGGGAGTTACGTAAAGAATTAAGCGAAACCTGAGACAGTGTGAATTCAGACCCGTATCTTCAACGGAAGATTATGCTTGATCAACCTTCTGAATCAAAGCAATAAAAATTCATGTCATTTCAGCTTAAGCAGAACTTTTGGGTGACGTACGTGACGTCCTAGGGCGTAGAATTCCGTTAAAAAGTTAAAACTAATCACTTGCTAATTAATAATTTTTGCTCTGCTGGAAGAGACTGGGCATGCGTTCTGTATACCGTACATCCTTCAACGTAGCAAAATAGAGGTAAAATGCCAGATTACCATGCAAAGGCGTCAAAATTTTGCGGATAACTTCAAACGATCAAGTGGCCAGTATGTAATAGGAAAAGCGGGATCTGCCGCAAACAAAGGGAACGTCATGGCTTAAAGACCTGTTGATAACAACGTTATAATAGATAGAGCATTAGATCACGTGAACGAGGATAGAGAAGTGTAAGTAGGCTGTTTAGGTTTTTATATTGGTAACGCCACGTAGAGCTCTGTATGAAAATCACTGGCTGTGCTGTGTGCAGTCTGTGGCTGATTGGCATTGTTGGAATATTCGTTATTTTAGCGTTGGGCAGTTGGATGTGAACAGCGCGTAGCGTTGTGCAGTTGGAGGTGAGCCGCCAGCAGTTGTGGATGTGAGGAGAGAGATGGCAGACTTTTGAGAGCGGATGATCTGGACGTGCGTCCATCAGAAAGAGTAAATTTATAAGACTGGATGTCATGAGCTGGTTATATATATATATATATATATATATATATATATATATATATATATATATATATATATATATATATATAATGGCTTTTCAACACTATTAACGTAAATACACTCCTGGAAATTGAAATAAGAACACTGTGAATTCATTGTCCCAGGAAGGGGAAACTTTATTGACACATTCCTGGGGTCAGATACATCACATGATCACACTGACAGAACCACAGGCACATAGACACAGGCAACAGAGCATGCACAATGTCGGCACTAGTACAGTGTATATCCACCTTTCGCAGCAATGCAGGCTGCTATTCTCCCATAGAGACGATCGTAGAGATGCTGGATGTAGTACTGTGGAACGGCTTGCCACGCCATTTCCACCTGGCGCCTCAGTTGGACCAGCGTTCGTGCTGGACGTGCAGACCGCGTGAGACGACGGTTCATCCAGTCCCAAACATGCTCAATGGGGGACAAATCCGGAGATCTTGCTGGACAGGGTAGTTGACTTACACCTTCTAGAGCGCGTTGGGTTGCACGGGATACATGCGAACGTGCATTGTCCTGTTGGAACAGCAAGTTCCCTTGCCGGTCTAGGAATGGTAGAACGATGGGTTCGATGACGGTTTGGATGTACCGTGCACTATTCAGTGTCCCCTCGACGATCACCAGTGGTGTACGGCCAGTGTAGGAGATCGCTCCCCACACCATGATGCCGGGTGTTGGCCCTGTGTGCCTCGGTCGTATGCAGTCCTGATTGTGGCGCTCACCTGCACGGCGCCAAACACGCATACGACCACCATTGGCACCAAGGCAGAAGCGACTCTCATCGCTGAAGACGACACGTCTCCATTCGTCCCTCCATTCACGCCTGTCGCGACACCACTGGAGGCGGGCTGCACGATGTTGGGGCGTGAGCGGAAGACGGCCTAACGGTGTGCGGGACCGTAGCCCAGCTTCATGGAGACGGTTGCGAATGGTCCTCGCCGATACCGCAGGAGCAACAGTGTCCCTAATTTGCTGGGAAGTGGCGGTGCGGTCCCCTACGGCACTGCGTAGGATCCTACGGTCTTGGCGTGCATCCGTGCGTCGCTGCGGTCCGGTCCCAGGTCGACGGGCACGTGCACCTTCCGCCGACCACTGGCGACAACATCGATGTACTGTGGAGACCTCACACCCCACGTGTTGAGCAATTCGGCGGTACGTCCACCCGGCCTCCCGCATGCCCACTATACGCCCTCGCTCAAAGTCCGTCAACTGCACATACGGTTCACGTCCACGCTGTCGCGGCATGCTACCAGTGTTAAAGACTGCGATGGAGCTCCGTATACCACGGCAAACTGGCTGACACTGACGGCGGCGGTGCAGAAATGCTGCGCAGCTAGCGCCATTCGACGGCCAACACCGCGGTTCCTGGTGTGTCCGCTGTGCCGTGCGTGTGATCATTGCTTGTACAGCCCTCTCGCAGTGTCCGGAGCAAGTATGGTGGGTCTGACACACCGGTGTCAATGTGTTCTTTTTTCCATTTCCAGGAGTGTACATTGTTTGTTCTCCATCAAAATCTTTCATTTGCTAATTATGCCTAGCAGTAGTTAGTGCCTTCAGTAGTTAGAATCTTTTATTTAGCTGGCATTATTGCCGCTCGCTGTATTACAGTAGTTCGAATAACGAAGATTTTTGTGAGGTAAGTGAATCATGACATTTATAGGTTATCGTTAGTCAGGGCCATTCTTTTGTAGGGATTATTGAAAGTCAGATTGCGTTGCGCTAAAAATATTGTGTGTCAGTTTAGTGTTGGTCAGAATAAGTAAAGAGAGAAATGTCTGAGTACGTTCAGTTTTGCTCAGCTGTTTGAAAATCAAATGACGTAGAGGTTTTCCAGCACAGTAAAATATAAATTTTCCTAAGGGGATGTTTCAGAAGGAAACGGTCGTAGCCGTTTAGAATAATTGCCTAATATTTGCCAGAGATAAGTAAAGGAAACTAATGAATTCCAAAATCAGGACAGTCTACATTCACAAAAAATCAGAATGTTCCTACGGTGATTTGAACACCCAGGGTGTATACGACCGTGGACAACCGGGAAATCAGGGAAAAATCCGTGAATTTTTTCATCCGGGAGCAAACCGGGAAAAACCCGGGAATTTTTCGGAATTCCGGGAATTTTTCATTGTTTTAGCTTTCAGTTAATTTTTTGCAATTTTGACTGCAGAATTGATTCTCCAGCAAAGAATTTTATTGTATCCTGCTACTGGAGAATGATACAGCAGCAATAAAATATAAACGAGAGGGAAAAAGATAAAACTTTAGTGGCAAAGGAAATGAGCAATTTACAACAACAAAACACCGTGCACGCACAAGCGTCTGCAAATAGCAAAAATATTTCAACGGCCGTAGGGCGCAGACTGTAATTCTTCGTAACAATAAACTGCTTGCTATGAGCATGACGTCACAACTGTTCACGTTAGGTTTGTTTGACCAATTTCCAGCGGTCTGTTGCGCAAGCGCATTTCACTCGCGTATAAGCAGTACCTTCTCCCGCTACTTGAAGTTTGGCTGTTAGCTGTATCGGTAAGCAGCCAGATGCAAACGAGAAAAATTTTTCTCCCGCGCCCTACCTGCCAGATTCACGCTTGCACGGAGTTGTCTGGGTTGTAGTGCGGAGGGGGTTTATCTCCAAGTGACCCGTGTTTACGTTAAGTGATTTCGCTGCTTCTCTTCGTGTACAGCTCCCACGTCATGTGAAAACAAACGGATTTTTGTGGCCGGGAGCTATCAAGTGAATTAAAATACATTCACATAATTACGGAGGGCAAAGATATATTATTAATTTGTTTTCTGATTTTATTTTATTTTCAAGTTAGTAGCAGTCAAGCATTAATCGCCTTGCAGAACAGTGAAGTCATTTTTGCGAGTTTGCTAAAGAAATTTGGCTTTATTAATCTTTCGGCTGAGGCAATCATTTTATTTGAAACGAAGTGTTTCATTCTACAGTATTGCCTAGTTCCAACTGTTCGCTGAATTTCAAGTGCACGTTATCATCTTCTGCCATATGTGGCATTATGCCATAATAAAGAAGCTAAAATGAGATCACACTGTACTGGTACTCCAAGAAAATTTACATCCCAAAAACCACACAGGAAAGCTTAATATCAGATGGGACCTACTTCATTGTGAATTGGAGAAAGCCAATTTGCACTTCAAGCCGAATTATGCATTTTAGTGTGGTTTACGAAATTCCGATGCTCTTTGGAGTATCCTCTGATGCTCTGTTTCTTTTATGGTGTAATGTAAGCTCTGTTAGTGCTTTATACACACGAACATGCGGTCTTCCTACACCACTACAGTTGCACACGCACAATAATGCCTGTTTCCTGGCGTTCTCTGGCAACTGGTAAATCGAACCTATCTCTAACAGTCTCCGGATAGTATTGCGAACGGTGGTTAGAAAAGTGTTACTTTCAAAGAAAATTTCTTTTTACGCAACATGAATTTTGTTACGCGTGAGAAAGTGGGATGGATATCTAAATCACAGAGCGTTCGAAACTGAGCAGTTTGAGGACCAGCCACTTGCAAGAATTTCGAGCCGAGATATTTACGTCAGAATTTTAAATTTACTGGCACATTTGTGTGATGCATCTTGAAGTATAACACGCGCAAGAAAAATCAATATTACATGTGAAAGCTTAGCTTCTGTTGTGGCGTGTTAATCTTAGAGACCAAAATTATATGTGAAAGCTTAGCTTTTCTTGTAGATATACGGTACTGTGTACATTAATGTAAACCGTTAACTTCTCCTCTTGCGTGTTCGCGCTATGTAACCAGTGATCTTGCTATTGGCTGACTATAACAGGTGTCCTATGCTTTGAATAGCTGCTGTCATCGGCTGGCGAGATCTCGTGGCTTGAGATATGACTCGCTTACAAAAGGACATCGCAACCTCGGTTTCAACGCTCCGGAAAGAAACGCGCTGTGTTTGGTGCAATTCGAATTTATACTTTCGTAATACAAAAATATGCAGCGTATATGTGGCTGCAAATCAAAGGTCCTTTTTTTAATCAAAAGTCTCTCCAAAACTTCTCTGCCCCGTCTCTTCTTTTTTTTCCGGGAAGTTCTACGTGATTGTATAAAACGTTAACCATTCAAAGGATTGATAAGTTTTACAGTTCTGATGGAAAATCTACGGAAAACCTACTGTCACTTAGCACAGAAAAAGTGTATTATCGCCCGGGAAAAAGCATATTTTTTAAACGGGATATCCGGGAGAAATCCGGGAATAATCCGGGAATTTTTTTTCCTTGACCCCGTATACACCCTGACAACGTAGCTGTCAGTCAACAGACCAATTTCTTATGCACTGCACCATCTTCCTTGATGAAGCGCTATATCGCTTTGCAATGTCGTAAAAAGAAGCCTTTATCACTTTCAGTGTAGCAACAGTACATTGGGTCTTTTTGTCGGTTTAGATGAACCTGTAATTAACATAAGTGCGTTTTTGTGGAGTACAAATGACGTACAAAAAGGATGACACAATCGCTGATAGATTTTACAACAGATTATTGGTGTCTACACCAGAAAAAAACTGAGTTAGCGTTCAACGTTCATAAAGAGACTTGACTGAGCTGAGTTTTTAACTTGGAGATTTTGAGGGTGCTTTGTGCAGACAACAAATAGAGGATGCAATTTGTATACAGTATATATTATATCTTTTTAATAGTAACAAGTTTCATGCTTTTACCATATGATAACTATTAATTGACACTGTGAGCTGATGTCTAGTAAATAAAATGCAGCTATAGTTTCCTTTTAACATTGTAAGTAGAAATTTCCATATTAATGCATATTGTAGCTACTGTGGTCTTCAGTTCAAAGACTAGTTTAACGTAGCTCTCCCCGACAGTGTTGCTCGAGTAGGCCTTTTCATCTCTGTAGAACTGCAAAAACCTGCATCCATTTGAATATGCTTAGTGTGTTAAACAATTCGTGTCCCTCAACAATTTTCAGCCTCCGCACTTACTTCCATTAGTGGCATCTTGATTCCTCAAGGGGCGTCCTGTCAACCGATTATTGATTCAATCTGTCGTACTAATCTTCAGAATTCTTCTGAAGCACCATATTTCAAACGCTTCTGTATTCTTCTTGCCTGAACTCCACACTGAAGAGCCAAAACAGTATGACCACCTGCTTAGTATTTCTTTGTCTGTATTTGGAACGAAGTACATCCCTGATTCTGTGTATCACTGACACGACAATTTTTTGGTAGGATGGTGGAGGTACATGGCATTAGATGTCTACGCATAGGTCACGTAATTCGCGTACAAAGTGACGATAGCGACCCATATGAGTTCCATAGAATGCACATAAGACGAATCTGGTTACCAAGACACCAACAAGAGTTCCCTGTAACGCTCCTCAAACCACTGTAACACTGTTTTGGCTCAGAGCCATGGGCAATTATGTTGCTGAAAGATGACATCTGCGTGGGGGTAGACATCATGAATGAAGGTATGCGGTGGTTCGCAGCTGTTAGAGTGGCTCCGATTCCTACAACATGTCACATGCCAGTGCAGGAGAATGTCTCCCACAGCATAATGTTGCTCCCGCTAACTTTGTCTGTGGCACGCTACACGTTTCGAGCCGCCGTCACCTCTATGACGGTGTTTATGCTGACGACCATAAACATATTGTAGGAAAAATGTGATTCACCCGAAAAGCCGACACCTTTCAATTGATCGATGGTTGAATTTCGACGGTCCGCTGCCCACTGTAATGGTGATTGTGGATGTCGTCGTTGGATCAACATGTGAACACGTAGGTGCGATCTGCTGCGGGGTTTCGTGTTTAACAATGTACGTCAAACGGTGTGCTCAAAAACAGTTGCTCGTGTACCGGTATTGTCCTCTTTCGGCAGAGATGACACGGATCATCATGTACGCTACCTTCCAGAGCAGACAAGCCTCCGAACCCTACGTTCTGTGAACGGTCGTGGACGTCTATTTAGCTCCTTCTAGCTCTTTCCGTATGTGCTCACGACAGTAGCACGTGAACATTCGACAGGCTTCGTCGTTTCCGAGATACTCGTTCACATGCTCTGCGTAATAATAATCTGCCCTTTGTCAAAATCGCTTATATCAATGGATTTCCCCATTTGCAGCCCAGACGTTCCCTTATGTGATCCCTCCTCCGTGTCTGCTCCGCTTACATCATTTTATTACAACGGCACGTAGACGCTACGCCATCAGGTGAAATCCAACCTTGCAGTGGGCAGTACTCATAATGTTTTACACCGTTTGCGTTTCACTTTCGTACAGGGCTGCACTTCAGACAAATACCTTTAGGAAAGATTTATTGCCGGTCGCGGTGGTCTTTCGGTTCTAGGCGCTGCAGTCCGGAACCGCGGGACTGCTACGGTCGCAGGTTCGAATCCTGCCTCGGGCATGGATGTGTGTGATGTCCTTAGGTTAGTTAGGTTTACGTAGTTCTACGTTCTAGGGGACTGATGATCTAAGATGTTAAGCCCCATAGTGCTCAGCGCCATTTGAACAATTTTTTTTGAAAGATTTATTATTACTTAAATTTATACTTGATGTTCACATATTTCTCAGTTTCACGAGCTCTTATCTTGGAATTGCCTGCGTGCATGTTATATCCTCTTTACTTCCGCCCTCGTCACTTATTTTGCAGCCCAACTAGTGAAACTAGTCTACTATTGTGACTGTTTCGCATCCTAATATAATTCTCTCAGCATCTTCTGATTGAATTCAATTATTCCCATTCCCTCTTCAGAACCGCTTCTGAAGATCTCTTACTATCCACTAACCTTAGGTAATATCAGTGAAGATATAAATCATTCATTTAATATTTGAATACGGCTACAGTTTTTTCTTCAGTGGTGTTTGCGAAAAGAATGTACTGAAACCGTAGTGGATAAAATAATGATCGTCCAGTTACTTTGCCGTCTGTGACAGAATTACAGCGTCATTGACAAACGCCAAAGTTTTTCATCTTGATGTGGAAGGTCTTTTGTCTGTGTTTGCTTTAACAATAACACAAAATTGTGTTTTTCTAAAGGCGGACCCCACTCAAAAACATATGTTATTGTTGAAGCAAACACAGACAAAAACGCTTCAACATCAAGATGACTATTTCGACGCCCTGCCCGGCATTTCCAAGCAAGCTCTACAGCAAATTCCGGAACAGCACGGCAAAGTTACATCAAACTATTTTAAACATAAAACTCAACAAAATCTGCCTTTCACGTAATGTAATACTTAACTATACATATGTAAAAGTTAACAGTATGTCACCTGCAGCCCAAATGGAACAAAAAGAAAATTGTGTTTGATAAAGGCGGGCGCCAATCAGAAACATTTGCCAAAGTTTTTATTTCAGCTACTTGATATTCATTTTCCTCCAGGTTTCAGCTTGGCTATCATTACTGTCTGGTTAATTTACGGATTCAAATCAGTGACAGGCTCTTGACCCTGTCTCACTTCCTTCTAAACAACTGTCTCCCTCTCATGTCCTTCGATACAGATGTATGGTTCTTATTAAGTAATAGATGTTTTTAGTCGTGACAGTTATGTTAGCACCTAAATTTTCAGCTAATGGATTTGTGTGTTAAAACAGGTTTTACTGTAAAAAGAGAGTTTTATATAAAAACGAATATCTAAAATAACGAAGTTCCATTATCGACGCGTAAAAACAAAGGCGAAATGCGAGCGCTGAACAAATGAATAAAAGTCGATGCCAAAAAACAAGTATTATTACAAGCTATATGCTCAATTGTTAAAACAACTGCCAAACATTTACCGAATAAGAGTAACGACGTTATGCCTCGTTCCTTGGCCTTTCGAATCAACTTATTAGCCCCGACGTAATGGAACGAAATTTTATGCTTAGTCTCTGTAGTTTTGTTATTCTTGGTATCCGAGTAGTTGTCTCACAGTCCCTGATTTTAACACTTCTACTAAAAAATCAAACAAGCAGTTTAAAGATATTGGGCAAACTCGCAGTTATGTCATTAACTAACTAGTTTCGTATTAAAAATTTCCTAGCTTGTCAAAAAATGTTCAATGGCTCATAGCACTATGGGACTTAACAGCTGAGGTCCGCTGTAACTTAGAACTACTTAAACCTAACTAACCTAAATACATCACACACTTCCATGCCCGAGGCAGGATTCGAACCTGCGACCGCATAAGTCGCGCGGCACCGGACTGAAGCGCTTAGAAAAGCTCGGCCACAGAAGCTGGCTTCCTAGCTTGTCCTTCACAAAACACCAATGCATCCTACATATATTTGTAAAAGTGTTCACACATTTCTTCAATTGTAGCAACCATGATATAATCTTAACAGATCCCAGAAATTTACAAATCGAATTTGTAAAGTAGGAAGCATGATAGATTAGGGTCTAACGGCCAATCGGCGTCGATTTTATTGGAGAGTGAGAAAAACTCTTACTAGAAAAGGTTGGAGAGGAAACTGGCCATTCTCTAACCAAGAAACCATCCCGGCATTCGCTTACGTAATTTAGACAGATCACCGCAACCCTTAATCTAAATTCTCAGCCAGAGATTTGAATTGTCGTCCTCCAGAGTACAGATCCAGAGCCGTAACAGTGCGCCACTTTGCTAGCTACAAGTACCTTTAGACTTGGAAACAGCTGCAAATTAGAGTGCCAAATCTGTAACGAGACAAACGCTCAAGAACTCGCACGTTTTCAGTTTCCTATTGCCGAAAAATCTTTGTGGAAAGTGTGGGTGTGTTTGTGTGAACCCGTGCTGACTCCTCAGTGGTGAAACTCGCGTCGGGAGAGGAGACTTACAGCATTACTTCTTTTTTTTTTTTTAATAGTGGTGGCCGTTGAGTTAGAGAATACAACGATAATATTTGTGTCGTGTTTACCGTACCTCCATATAATCAGAAATATTGAAATTGCTAAAAAAAAGTATTACATCTACTATTGAAGAGTTACTACATTTGCACATCGTACATCAGCAAACCCTAACTTTTTTAGTTAACGCAGACGACACGCGTGTGCCCTGCTTGGTGGTCACCAGTGTACTGTTCGTTGCACTCGCTGACTGTAAACAGCGGTTAACTGTTCACATTGCTTAACACAGCGCTGACAACCTAGCCGTTGAGCGCCCGGGATCACCAAACACATTGTTTAACAGAGCTCCGGTATGCTTATTGTTAGGTTCAACCCTCTCAAGTCTAGACTGGAACAGCCACTTTAGTAGGAACGCAAGTGGCTACTGTACAGTACACTCACAAGGTATACTGTCTTCCCCTTAAGAAATACAAATTTTTCAGTTGCACTGTTGAGGCGACATCAAGCGTAATTTTTGGTAAAGTTTGGCCGGAGGTTTCCCATTATACGTGCCAGGTATTCAGCCCCGCTTTGCTAGATAATGAATCAGAAGAAGGTTCCGTTTGCGTGACAGGAAATATCGGTCATATTACTTCCGACGGATGAAGTCAATATCTCCGCTTTTTATAGAAGATGGCTGATTCCCACTCAGTGCTTTCAATACTGTTTCGGTTTTCATGTCACTTTGTTGACCCACGTTCTGTCAACATATCAATTTGATTTCAATCGCACGGTCTAGTCAGCAACGGAAAGAAAAATACGTCGTAGATATACTGTATACACATACGTTGACAATAATGAGACAAAAACGAGCACAGAAACGAGGGCTACTTACTTCACACTGCAGATAAAGGTAATATAAAACCAAATTTATAAGAACTGGAATTTACTTGTGTAAATGCAAACGACGTTCTTACCGAAAGGTCAGATTTTAGCGTTATCTTTAATTCTTCACCTTTATAGATTCATTGTCAAAAATCTTACATATCGTCATACAGGAGGAACATCAATGGAGTGCGCATTCAGATGTGAAGAACGTCATTTCTGTAGCCAATATACTAATGAGCCAAAACATTGTGACCACCTGATTAACAGCTTGTTTATCCACGTTTGGAACGAAAGACATCCCTGATTCTGTGTATGATGGATCCGACAATATTTCATGTAATTCGTGTAAATAATGAGCCGCTGATTTGCGTACTTGAAGTGATGGAGCCCGACAGCGACCTACAAGGGAAACATAGAATTTATATTTGGCGAATTTGGTCGCCGAGACTTCAACGCGAGTCCACTATATTGCTCCTCAAACCAATGTAACACGGTTCTGGCTCAGAGACTTGGACAATTATACTGCTGAAACAAGACATCACCTTCAGGGAAGACATGCAGGTGGTTCGCAGTTCTCAGAGTGTCTTGGGCACCTGCCACAGATCGCATGCCAGCGCAAGAGAATGTCTCCCATAGCATACTACTGCTCCCACCACCTTGCGTCCGTGGCGCGCTGCTCGTTTCGAGCCGCCGTTCACGTCGATGACGGCGGTTGTAGACACGACAATAGACCTACCGTAGCAAAAATATGATTCAGCCGAACAGCCGTCACGTATCGATTGATCGACCGTCGAATCTCGATGGTCCCGTGTCCACTGCAATCGTAATAGAGAATGTCGTTGGATCAACATGTGAACACGTAGGAGCGGTCTGCTGCGGTGCTCCATGTTCAACAATGTTCGACAAACAGCGTGCTCCAAAACACTTGTGCGTGCTCCAGCATTGTGCTCTTTGGACCGAGATGCCAGAGATCACCATCTATCCTAATTTACAGACCAGACAAGCCTCCGAATCCAATGTTCTGCGAAGAGGTTGAACGTGCAACTAATTAGCGCCTAATTGTAGTTTCACTGTCCTTCTACGTCTTTCAGTACATACTCACGATTGTAACACGTGAACATTCAACCAGTGTCGCTCATCTCAATGGATTTCCCTGTTTTATGCCCATATCTTCGCCGGGTTGATCCCCCATGCGTGTCTGATCCGCTTATATCCTTTCTTACCGCGTCATGTGCCCGCAACGTCACCAAGTAGCACGCATCGTCCCGGTGAGCAGTGGGCATAATGCTCCGCCTGATTGTTGTACATTGTCACATGTCACGTGGCTATGGTACAGTGCAAATTTTCCCCATAAGCGCTCTGTAGCTTTTTAATGTAATTACATACTGCAGTTTGTACAGAGATACTGTTCAAAAGTATCTTGGATTCTGCACACATACTGCATAGGTACTTTGGCATGTTGCTTTCGATATCTGAAATGCACTTGGCTTACAGCATTTCGCTTGCTTTGTGACAACTGTCACAAATGAGATGTTTCTCTTTTGTGGTAGGAAAAGAATGAAAAGTCATCGCTATTTTTCAGATTTCGACATGCAGTTTAGCTTATTGCTGAGTCCCGGAGTAAGTTATGCTGTGGTGGTATGTGAAATATCTTCATAGTAGCCCAGTATGAATGCGTTCAGAAATTCTATCATGATACACTTTTTTAAAAAAATTTGTGTCCATGTTTAGGGAACCTAAAAATTAATCGCACATAATCGTTCTGAACGTTATAGTTACTAATAGAACAGTTTCCTCTCATATTTTAAAATAAGCATAGTGGTTTGGAGATCTGTACAATACTGTGAAAGAAATGACTCTGGGTGTCAGATATAAATTTTATCTGGAGTGGCACGTGGCACACTACTCTAAACACGCCTGCATTAGAGAGATTGAGTAGCAACGAACTCATGCATTAACTGATCTAGTATTTGTTCACATATGCTTTGCGGCCACACAGATTATCACTACGGCATAAACTCTTTACAATAATGTGCCTGGATATTTTTCAGCAGATAAAGCACTTATTTCTAGTATGATAACCGTAATTAGTGATCTGTGGTTCTTACCTACGAAATCCAAATTTTCATCATTTTGACGTATTGTGATTTGCAACTGAACAGTAACAATTATATACTATTTCCGTTACTAATAAATAAATTTATAAACCAAGGAAAATGTGTAATATTGAAATATCAGCTTCGGCACAATCCGTAAAAAATCTGCGTTAGTAATATACTACACTCGCGTAACAATTCCGATGTGATGTAAGCGACATACGCTATGTCCAATCCACAGATATTCCTGCTCTTCATGAAATGCACGATCGTTTACAAGGCATTTTTGTAGACTCCATGGCCAAAGCCGTAGAGTAGAACATCTATGGAGTGACCCCTGCTTCCTGCACATGTCGTCAACATTACGCTGGAATTGTTACGTGATCCTGGGGCATTTCACATTCGCTGTCTCGTCACGTCACGTTGCGTCACGTCGCGTCAAAGTATTCCACAATGCATTTCAAATGGCGGCATTCAAGCATATCATCGGACCGTCGCATCACTTCGCGGCACGGCACATCACGGTTTCTCGGCATGAAAGTTTTGACGGCATCGTCTACTAACATGGTAAGTTGACCTATTATCATCGCTTTCACACGTGTTATAATGGTGGATTTTGTTATTTTACCTCTTCTTAATCTTTATTTTGTTATTATGCTTTGTTTTCGTGTCAAATTTCAAATGTTCTATGAGGACTTGGATATTTCTCCATTGACTGTTCTTACGCAAGGGAGGACAGATATGTGGGAGTGGAAAATTATTTAGGTTTTACAATAACAAAGCAGCTAATGCCCACAGTGGATATAAATACGAGCGTAAGTTGACGAAGCAATTTCCATGACATACCATCTGAAGTGGAAAGGTAATCTTTAATTAAGTAGAAAAACACAGGAAGCCGATGCACCCCAGCCTTTCGTAAGAGAAAATCTTCGCAAACAACTATCACTCTGGCCTGACAGTCAGACGACACCCCCCCCCCCCCGTTCCACCACCAGTTTCTTGATATGCTTTTGTGCACGATATCACCCTTTGTCTTTGTATTGAATTTTCTACATGAATTTTCTTAATGAATAAATTTTATTCTTTGATAGCCTTTTCACTACTGAACCAGATCCATTTATTAATTACCCATCACTAACTTTTAATGAATTACAGAAGTTGAACGGTTTTTATTCGTTCTGCGCTGCCTCCCTGATTTCATTTACAGCTTCTTCTTTCCTTTGAGACTGACTCGGAAACAACTCACTAATTCTCTCAGGATGGTTTTCCGTCACAATGGAAGTAGTTCAGCATGAGAAGTAAGGTAGAATCGTAAATAGTTGCATTCGATTTCTCGTGTTCTGACTGAATGTAATTTAATGGTAAACAAGCTACGAACTTTAAGGCCATTAACCTCAAGACTCATAATGCCCAATAATTATACCGAATTGACTTCAATTTATGATGCTGCACTGGGCTTTTCAAAAGGTGGGACATGGTGCTGTGTGATAACCATGGATGGCAGTTCTCCTATGCTGGTCTTAATTTGCTAATTCTTGAGGAAAAGTTTCTATTTCTACACCAGCGCGGTCGACAACTGTTATATGGGCGTTGGTGCATGGGGACATGCTTCATTACTCTCCCCAGCGTATCCTTCATTTTCTCGATGGGATTTAAATCGGTGAAACGAACAGGACAGTCCATTCGCCGAATACCCTTCCGTTCCGTGACCACCTCGACCTGCGCTGTTCGATGCAGTGGAGCATTGTCATCCTCAAAAACGAAGTCAGGGCCGAATACGCCTCTGATAAGACACTCACCGAAAAGGAATACAGTGACCTGAGAGTCTACCGTGTTCAAAGAACTGGGTGTCAGTATGTTCATACAACATTATGTCTATGCCCACTGTTACACCTGGTCTACTAAAACGATCATGTTCGACGATGTTTCTCTATGTATTGAGTGCTAATACCTCTTGGAATGTGGGGGTACGTGATGAGCCTAGGAACATTGTCGAACATGATCGTTTTGGTTGTCCATGTTTTACGGCGTGTGAAGGTATGATGCATGGATGTTCTGACGTCCACGTACGTGATCACGGTACACTCACGGGTCGACTTTATTGTGTCACTGTATTCCTTCCCCAGGTGCGTCATTTCAGGGGTGTATTCGGCACTGGCTTCATTTTTATGAATTACAGTGCCCAACTGCATCGAACAACGCAGGTGGTGGGAATCTTGGAACACGAGAGTATTCGGTGAATGGACTAGATTGCCCGTACCCCTGACCTAAATCTCATCGAGCGAATGTGGTATGCGCTGGAAAGACGTAATGCGGCATGTCTACGTGCACAAATGACAGCCAGCCGTTGTTAACTGCATTGGTGCAGAAATCGAACCCCCTACCACAAGAACTCCTTAGTTGACAACATAGGAGCACGTTACAAGGCATGCACTGCGGTTCATAATGATCCCACGTCCTATTAAGAACCATGTCCCACCTTTTTTAATGTCCAGAAGACCACCATAGAGCATGTTGCCATCAGTGCGATTATTGATTTTGAACCGAAGTGTCATTTCTTTTCGTGTTATTCCATATTGTTATCATTTACCTTATGTTCTACACCATAGCAGTACTGCAACAGAACATGGTCCAAGTTCCCTCGAACTATGTTGTTTGGCAGTGCCAGATAGTGTGAAAGGTACTTTCACAGTGTATTTGCCGCAACATGTCAAGAAATGAAAGTAAATTTTGAAAAAAGTAAAATACTTTATTGTACTCATCGCTCAGCTGGTTATATACATTATACGAAACACCGACTAATAATAAATTTAAATTTTATTTATATCAATAACGTATACGCTCGACTGGCGTTTCGACGCTGTATTGAGTGAAGAATATCAAGTTAACTGTGGTCTCATTCTAAATCACCTATTACTAACAGAAACTTGTATCTGACTTAAAGCGTTCCATCTTGTCTCTTCTGAATTATGCTACCATTAATTCTAAATGTAGCTCGGTGCTAACTGTAACTTTCAAATACGACTGAGACATTCATTGTTCTAATTTCAGTCAACTAAATACGTTTACTTGTGACTAGATGGTGTAGGAGAAGTATGTTAACATCTAGTATAAATCAAAGTTTCAGGAAATCCTTTCTGGAGGTATTTGGAATTCAGCCTAGGGTTGGTTAAACTTTATTGTTGGGCCGAATAGTAGTAAAGTCCTGAGCACAGCGCAGTTTGAGAATATTTCAAGCGTTTCAGGCTTTATATGTGGAGTGAGGTATCTAATACAATCCATCCAAAGCACATTTAGAACGAGCGATTTCCACTTGTTTATAGCAGAAGATGTGGCTAATTTATAACGTCTATAGCTCCCAAAATATCACAACTGCGTTTTATTTTTCGAATGGAACTACATACATTTCTGACTCTTTGCACTGCCTGCTGGAGACCATACCTTCCAGTTTATTATCTATCTCCCAGAAAGTCTGTGTCTCTCTACCCCTCCCCTGTGTCTCTACGCCATTTCTGTTCTTTCGATTCGTTTTCGTCCACTCATGAGGAAATATCAGCTTTCTGGTTTGTCCTTTTCTAAAATATGAGTATTTACCAGTTGTAACCAAGCGAATGCCGTACTATTATTTGCGCTTTGTCTCAAAGTGAACGTATTAGACAGCAATGAAATGATAATTAAATGGACACCCTAGCTGCAAACAGGCGTTGATGTACTTCATTGGGGACATGCTGAAAACGTGTGCCCCGACCGGGACTCGAACCCGGGATCTCCTGCTTACATGGCAGATGCTCTATCCATCTCAGCCACCGTGAACACAGAGGATAGTGCGACTGCAGGGACTTATCCCTTGCACGCTCCCCGTGAGATACACATTCCCATGTCCACACCACTACATTCGTAGTACGCCTAATAGATGTTTGCCCATCATACTCATTACTCGTGGCAGATTAATCTACCAAGTCCCGTACGAGTTCGGGCATAGCGTGTGCGATCGCACAAGAAGGTCAATGGCCGGGAAGCCATATTTAACTATATATGACGGTAGTATCTGTTCCCGAAAGAACAGTTACCGTGGATGACCATGCAGCTTTGCTAGAAATGAAATGATAATTAAATGGACACCCTAGCTGCAAACAGGCGTTGATGTACTTCATTGGGGAGATGCTGAAAATGTGTGCCCCGACCGGTACTCGAACCCGGGATCTCCTGCTTACATGGCAGACGCTCTACCCATCTGAGCCACCGTGGGCACAGAGGATAGTGCGACTGCAGGGACTTATCCCTTGCACGCTCCCCGTGAGATACACATTCCCAACATGCCCACG
This sequence comes from Schistocerca serialis cubense, assembly GCF_023864345.2. NCBI lineage: Eukaryota > Metazoa > Arthropoda > Insecta > Orthoptera > Acrididae > Schistocerca > Schistocerca serialis. Next base: position 399,646,472 of record NC_064645.1, read on the forward strand.
GTGGCTCAGATGGATAGAGCTTCTGCCGTGTAAGCAGGAGATCCCGGGTTCGAGTCCCGGTCGGGGCACACATTTTCAGCATGTCCCCAATGAAGTACATCAACGTCTGTTTGCAGCTAGGGTGTCCATTTAATTATCATTTCATTTCTAGCAAAGCTGCATGGTCATCCACGGTAACTGTTCTTTCGGGAACAGATACTACCGTCATATATAGTATTAGACAGCCTTAGGAATAATATTTAATGGTCTTCTTATTTAAATGACCATTTTTGCTGACTTATTCGTGTGTCAAGGTAAATTTTATTTTATTTGTGATCTATTGGCAGCTTCCTAAACTAAATGATGTCCAATATTCTGTAGGTCCAGATGAGACTGGTGGTCGAGAAGGCGAAGCGCACACTCCCCTTCATTATCAAACAGGACTGCTACTTGATGCCGCAGGATACAAGCAGTCAACCTTCTTGTAGTCAGGTTGTGCCATAAATTTCTTGATTTCCTGATTCGATTAGCTACCTTCCCATTAGTTATTATACTTATTCATCCAATCTTCAGAATACTTCTGTAACACCCTACTTGAAAAGCTTGTATTATTCTCTTTTCTGAACAGCGTATCATCTACGTTTCACTTCCGTTCGAGATTACACTCCAGTCAAATGTCCTCAGAAAATACTTCCTAACACTTGAATTTATGTTATATTTTAATAGATCCCTCTTTTCAGGAACACTTGTCACGATATTTGCAAGTCTGAAGTTTCTATACTATCTACTTCTGCTCCCATCAATTATCTTTTGTTTCCTTCACTACTCGCTCAAAGCACAGATTGCATAAAATTGGGGTAGCGTACAATCCTGCCTCATACCCTTCTCAACTACCACTTTCGTTTTCCGGTACTTCGACTCTGACAGCTGTACAAGTTGTAAATAACCTTTCTCTCCGTGCTTTTATTCTTGCTACTTGAAAATTTCAAAGAGTGTCGTCCTCTCATCATTGTCGACGCTTTTTGTAAATCTACAGATATCAAAAACGAAGGTCTGCCTTTCTTTAACCGGTCTTCTAAGGTAAGACATAAGTCCAGTATATTTCTTCAATTCTATATAACCCAAACTGATTTCCCAAAGGTCGGCTTCTACCAGTTTTTTCCACTCTTCCGCAAATAATTCGTGCCAGTGAAGAAATAGCTAACTGGCGAAGTATTTGGTTATGAATTACTCCGGAAGAATTTGAAGAATCACTATTCGTGTCAATGTTTTGCAACCATGACTTATTAAACTGATCGTTCGATAGTATTCAGACATGCCAGCTCCTGCCTTCCGTGGAACTGGAATTATTACAGTCCTCCTGAAGTCCTAAGGTACTTCCTCTGGTCGTATATCTCGCACACCAAGCGCAACAGTTTCGTCATACTATACGATCCGATATTGAAGCGACTGTGTTGTTCGAAAGTACGATGGGATGTTCCTTCAGACTTGTATTCATGGTGGTGGTAAGTTCCTATGGGACCAAACTGCTGAGGTCAACGGTACATAGGCTTACACACTTCTCAATCTAACTTAAACTAACTTACGCTAAGGACAACAGACACACCCATGCCCGAGGGAGGAGTCGAACCCCTGACGGGGCGCCCAAGACCACGCTCCTAACACGCGCGGCTTGCATTCACGTCCGAAGGATCAGTGCATCGTACTTCTGAACAACACAGGTACTGAAATATCGCATTTCGCCGACACCGGGCAAGCAACTGTCAATAAAATGTCTCCCCTGTACGGAAATATACATAATGAATGTACGAGTGCAGGTTTTAGACACTTGGTTGACGACATATGGAAACTTGGATATGTTCGTTGAGCGTGCTCGGATGCCTTAATATTAAGGCGACCACTCAACATAAGCGGAAATCCAGATTCGATGCCCTGTTCATTGTCGCCATTCCGTTATGCAGTTGTTGGTTGTCCATATTCGCAACTGTGAACACATTTCATGAATTTATGAATTTTTTATAAATTATAGAGCGGTGCAATCAGTCGTCCTTTTTGTAGGTTTTATTTGGCAAATCCAGATTTCGGCTTGTGCCTAGCCATTACCAATGCACTATTTTATAGTCTCAGTACTCGTCAGTTCCCTGTTGTTCGGGCGTCAGTCACAGTTCTTTGAATACTACTGTATACAGTAGTTTTGCAGTTGTTTGGCAGTGACAGATAATGTGCAGGTTACTTTCACAGTGTATTTGCGGCAACAATATCAAGAAATGACAGTAAACTTTGAAAATAATAAAATACGTTACTGCACTCATCGCTACACGTGGTTATAATACTGTAAACAGTAGTATTGAAAGAACTGTGACTGACGCCGAACGACAAGGAACTGACATGTATCGAGACTAGAAAATAGTGCATTGATAATGGCTAGGCACTAGTCGAAATCTGGATTTGCCAAATAAAACCTCCAAAAAAATGGGCGACTGACTGCTGCCCTCTATAATTTATAAATAGTATCACAGTCGCTGAGTGCACCAACTTCCCTCAAGGAAGATGACCTGATCTTTTCATCAAATTTTGTCATCGCTGACTTTTCCAGGTTCTCAATAATTCTGATGAAATGTCAACTCGTAGGGCCATGCTTCCTCTTAGACCTTTCAGTGCTCTGTCAGATTCTTCTCGCAGTGTCGTGTCTTCTCTCTCGTCTTCAAGTATTTTCTCTTCTCTTTCTATAGTATAATCCTCCAGTTTCTTTCCCCCGTAGACAGCCTTTCAACTATCTGTCTTGTTCCTGATACTGGTTTACCATCTCAGTTCTGATAGTCATTCAACTGCTTTTCTGATATAAAGAGGCCTCTTTCATTTTACTGTAGACGACATGTGTGTTTCGGCTAGTGATGCATGTTTCTGCTGCCTTTCATTTGTCCTGTAGCATTTTTGCTTAGCAGTTCTGCATTTCAGGACAACTTCATTTATTAGACGTGTGTGTAACATAAGTAGTAGAATAGAAACGTTTTATTTTATTTTTTCGACACAATCACATGAGCGTTTTATAATGCCGTTACTGGTTTCGGACAGCCAATTGTCGTCTTTAGACTAAAGGCACATGGTGCAAACGCTTTCCGTCACGTTCTCAACTCTAACAACATTAACAAACATGCATGATCGTGTCGAAGAAAAATTAAGATGAAAAAAGGAAAAACGGTTACTTGCCAGCACCCTTTTTTACTGTTTGTTTTCGTCACGGGACCTAACCTATGCCAATCTTGCTATCTGCAGTGACTCCAGCCCTTTTAATTAACAAGTCATTAAACAGCTGTCATACCTCCAAGCGGTAAGAATGTATTTGTTATTATGACTGCGAAATAATAAGTGATCAATTGTTATAAACATTTGCAGTTTACAAGGATACCCACAAGCCAAATTTGTCTGCATCAGACGCAATGCGCTAATAATAACGCAGCGTTTCGGTCGATTTCCGATTAATGCGTACGTGTTTATGTTTACCTAATTAACAGAGGCTAACAGTTGGTTCCATTCGCATATTGGGCTTCGCTGTGTACTAACTAACGCGAAATTGTTTTTTTTTCCGAGCTCAGTGTTTGAACGCGTTTTAAAATATCGGAAATATCTTTCTCAGATTGCTGACAACGATCTAAATAATTACCCATGTGCGTGTAGAGTATTTTGTGAAATATAATGCAGGATAATTCAGAACGAAGTTTTATAGCTTTCCTACTGTTACAGCATTGTAGCGCTGCATGGGGAACAGTTAAACAATTATTAGAGTCTAAAACTAGTACCAGTTTCCGTCGACGACGATTATAGAATTATATCTACATCTAGGCTCTGCAAATCACCTCACAGTGTATGGAGGAGGGTACTTCGTATGCCTATGTCACTTCCCCTTTTGCCTGCTCCGGTCACCATTGGTTCGCGGAAAGACTGTTTCATATAAACCTCCACGAAAGCTGGAATCTCTTTCATTTTAGATTCATTATCGTTTCTCGTGATATACAGAGGACGAAGTAATATATTAGGTGACTCTTCTAGGAATGTGCGCTCTCGGAATTTTAACAGTAAACCACATCGTGCAGCGCTTGCCAATGGAGCTGGCCGAACATCTCCGTGACGCTTTCGCGCGTATTAATTCAACCTGCAAGGAAACGTTCTACTCTTTTTCGCATCTTCTCTATTTATTCTATCAATCCATTCCGGTACAGATCTCAGACTGACGAACCACAATCAATTACTGGTCGAAAGAGGGTTTTGTAAACTACTTCCTTTGTGAGCGATCTACGCTTCCTGAGTATTCTTCCAAAGAATCTCAGTTTAGAACATATGTCTTACCTGCTCTTGGCTTTATGTGGTCGTTCCAAAGTCGATAAGTTTCCAGACTCCTGGATATTCCACACTGCAGTCATGTAATCTTGCAGTCATGGATCCTTCTGCCTGTTTGTGCTCAATAAGTGGTCGACTGCGAATATTTCTACCAAGCGTCAATCGTCTATAGGTCTCCCTGAATTTCCATTAAATTATCTAGCTTTGTTACTTCTATGTGTACGGAATCATCCTCCACCACAAGTCTTCTCTAATTATCAATAATAACCACTAGGGCATTTATATGTATTGTACACTGAAGAGAAACTGGTACAGGCTTGCGTGTGCAAATACAGACGTATGAAACAGGCGGAGTACGGCGCTGCGGATGGCAACGACTATTAAGACAAGTGCCTAGCGCAGTTGCTAGATCGGTTACTGCCGCTACAATGGCAGGTTATCAAGATTTAAGTGAGTTTGAACTTGGTGTTATAGTTGGCTCACGTGCGATGGAACGCATTTCGCAGCTTGAGGCTGTTGCCAATGGGCATCACTGTCGGGGTTCGGACGAAGATTTGTCGCTGACGGCCAGCTCGTCCCACGCATCCCCCGATCGGACTACGGCTGTGGCTTCCCGGGATACTGCCCACATTGAGGCTGACCACTCACCCGTGGTAGAGTGGGAAGACGCCTCGAGATGTGGAATGGGTCGAAAGACATTCCGGAGGGCTAAACGGAACGCCTCTCCAGTTTGTCCGACGAACCGGTTTCAGGCTCTGTCTTTGGCTGACACTGATCTTCGGATAGACATGGCTGCTTGTCCTGTTCCAGAAGTTACCCCTCAGTCTGCAAGATCCGGGCGGTCGCAGAGGGTGGGCTTACTAGTAGTTGGGAGCTTCAACGTCAGGCGCGTGATGGTGCCCTTTAGGGATATGACTGCAAGGGAGGGGAAGAAAACCAATGTGCACTCTGTGTGCATACAGGGGGGGGGAGTCATTCCAGATGTGGAAAGGGTCCTTTCGGATCCCATGAAGGATACAGGGTGCACCCATCTGCAGGTGGTCGCTCATGTCGGCACCAATGATGTGTGTCGCTATGGATCGGAGGAAATCCTCTCTGGCTTCCGGCGCCTATCTGATTTGGTGAAGACTGCCAGTCTCGCTAACTTGATGAAAACAGAGCTCACCATCTGCAGCATCATCGACAGGACTGACTGCGGACCTTTGGTACAGAGCAGAGTAGAGGGTCTGAATCAGAGGCTTAGACAGTTCTGCGACCGTGTGGGCTGCATAATTCCTTGACTTCTACATCTACATCTACATTGATACTCCGCAAGCCACCCAACGGTGTGTGGCGGAGGGCACTTTACGTGCCACTGTCATTACTTCCCTTTCCTGTTCCAGTCCACGCCACACAACCCATGCTACCCGTGTAGCCGCCTGCTGCGTGTAGTGGACTCCTGACCTACCCAGCGGAACCCGAAACCCCACCACCCTATGGCGCAATGTAAATGTAATGTATTGCGAATACATAGAAAGAAGGATCCTTTATTGTATGATTATATGATAGCGGAACAAACACTGGTAGCAGTTACTTCTGTAAAATATCTGGGAGTATGCGTACGGAACGATTTGAAGTGGAATGATCATATAAAATTAATTGTTGGTAAGGCGGGTACCAGGTTGAGATTCATTGGGAGAGTGCTTAGAAATTGTAGTCCATAAACAAAGGAAGTGGCTTACAAAACACTCGTTCGACCTATACTTGAGTATTGCTCATCAGTGCGGGAACCGTACCAGGTCGGGTTGACGGAGGAGATAGAAAAGATCCAAAGAAGAGCGGCGCGTTTCGTCACCGGGTTATTTGGTAACCGTGATAGCGTTACGGAGATGTTTAGCAAACTCAAGTGGCAGACTCTGCAAGAGAGGCGCTCTGCATCGCGGTGTAGCTTGCTGTCCAGGTTTCGAGAGGGTGCGTTTCTGGATGAGGTATCGAATATATTGCTTCCCCCTACTTATACCTCCCGAGGAGATCACGAATGTAAAATTAGAGAGATTAGAGCGCGCACGGAGGCTTTCAGACAGTCGTTCTTCCCGCGAACCATACGCGACTGGAACAGGAAAGGGAGGTAATGACAGTGGCATGTAAAGTGCCCTCCGCCACACTCCGTTGTGTGGCTTGCGGAGTATAAATGTAGATGTAGATGTAGATCATCTCCGAGGTAGCGATGAAGTGGGGATTTTCCCGCGCAACTGTTAACGATTGTACCGTGATTATCAGTAACCCGGTAAAACATCTAATCTCCGACCTCGCTGCAGCCGGAAAAATATACTGCAAGAACGGGACCAACGACGACTGAACAGAATCGTTCAACGTGACAGAAGTGCAACCCTTCCGCAAATTGCTACAGATTTCAATGCTGGCCCATCACCAAGTGTCAGCGTGCGAATCATTCAACGAAACATCATCGATATGGGCTTTCGGAGCCGAAGGCCCTCTCGTGTACACTTGATGATTGCATGACACAAAGCTTTACGCCTCGCCGGGTACGTCAACACCGACATGGCCGGAAACAAGTTACCTGGTTGGCCGAGTCTCTTTTCAAATTGTACCAAGCGGATGGACGTGTACGGGTATGGAGACAGCCTCGTGAATCCATGGACCCTGCATCTCAGCACGGGAATGTTAAACCCGGTGGAGGCTCTGTAATGGTGTGGGGGTGTGCGTTGAGAGTGATATGAGATCCCTGATACGTCTAGACACGACTCTTGCAGGTGACACATACGTAAGCACCGTGTCTGATCACCTGCATCCATTCATGTCCATTATGCATTCCGATTGACTTTGGCAATTACAACAGGACAATGGGACCTCTCACAAGCACAGAATTGCTACAGAGTGGCTCTAGGAACAGTCTTCTATGTTTGAACACTTCCGCTGGCCACCAAACTCTTCAGACATGAACATTATTGAGCACATCTCTGATGCCTTGCAACGTGCTGTTCAGGAGAGATATCCACTTACTCGTAATCTTACGGATTTGTAGACAGCCCTACACGATTCATGATATCAGTTTCCTCCAGTACTACTTCGGACATTAGTCGAGCCCATGTCACTCGTGTTGGGACACTTCTACGACCTACACGGTATTAGGCAGGAGTACCGGTTTCTTTGGCTCTTCAGTGTAGAAAGTGAGGGCCCAGTACCATTCCTTTGGAGTGTACCCGAAGTTAGTTTTGTGTCTGAAGATTTCCCTCCATTGAGAATGACATGCTGTATTCTTTCTGCTATGCAGTCACAACGCTTGTCGTATATTACGCAAGTTCTTACGTTAGGCGGCAGTGCGGAGCTGTATCTGACGCCATCCAGAAGTCAAGGCACAGAGGATCAACCAGGGCGATGGTACCTACTGCTTTAAGAGATAAAGAAGAACTTGAGTACGTTAAATAATCTGTAGTGACTGTACGAAGTTAGGAGTGTTATCACAAGATATCGAAACAAGAATTTCCAGTCGAACTTTTACAAAAGAAACAAGCACAACCGCGAAGAAAGGAAGACGAGTGTTTAATGTCGCGTCGACGAGTTCGTTAGAGAAAGAGCGTAAGCCCGTATTGGACACAGATACGGAGGGAAATCGGACACGTCTTGCGAAGGAAGCTTCCCAGCACGAAGGAACGATGGGAAGTAAAGGTACTGATTGTTGTTAGTAACAATAAGAAACCACCACAGGTTTGTTGAAAAACGATTTGTTACGACACGACCGGTTTCGTTCAAAGGAACATCATCAAACTGCACTGCCAAGAATCATCATTTGAAGTCGCCACAGACTTTTGCCAACATTATGACTTAAGAATTATTTCTTACGTGACGACACAGGCAAATTCTGGGACATGACGATCGTATGAACACTCCGTCGACCGGCTGGAAACAGCACGGCGAGCAGTGAATGCAGGCACCTTGGGATTCTGTGTACGCAGCGTCTAGGCGACGCTGAGATTTAAACTAAACCTTGTATCCGGCAGAGATTAAAAGCGTTCTTATTTCTTTTGAAAGTCTGCAGAAAACTGAAATATTCAATTTAAATTAAGTAAAAGTATTGAGATTCGATAAATCGATAGACCAATACGTGGAAAAGCAATACTTCAGCGGTTGTACAACTGCCCATGTAAATGGAGAGGATGGAAGTATTTATGTTCTAATTGCCTAATGCTATGTGAGAGGTAAGCTATTGCTTTTGCTTGAGGGTTGTCTTTTTTGCTGTAGGGAACCTATAATTCTTACAGCTTCAAATTAATGACCTATTTAGTTACACGATTCATAGCACATATGACCAACTGTTATTGCGAAATGTGGAACGAGTCAGTCTACAGGAAATGTATACACGAATAGTGCTAACGATAAGGAAAATATTAGTTATTTTTCAGTCCAACTTATTCAGCTACACTTAAAACAATTTTTGTGCATGATATTTTTAAATAAAAATTAGTCTGTGATGGTTGAAGTTGCCCAGAAGAAATGATTTCATATTAGATTCAAAATTTGCTACGCTACACGTGATACAGTTGATGATTTTCGGCAAATGCTCTCAGACTTTTGTAGGTGCACATTGAACTCCTTTCTGAGTCATAAACAAATAAAATGGATAATAAATGTCATTTTTCTTTTCATAATGTGGACACAACTGTTCTTCTCATGTTCTAATAGACTACTTATGACGAATTTTGCTACAGAATATATTGTGAAGGTGCAGTTAAAATTCTTAACTATTGTAAGAGGTGACTACCAAATGATTGCAGGTGAACAGCACATATTATTTTTACTGTTCATGTTTGTGCAGTCATTACTTTCTTTCTAAGTGATGAGTTACGACAGGGAATTAGCACATAAGACGTTATTGAGTAGACATGTGGGAAACGAGCTAAGAGGTAAATTCGTTTATTTTCAAGACTAGCAATTGTACCAGGATAAAAATTAGCTGAATTTAGTTGTTTGAGCAGCTCAGTAATGTGCTTCTGGCAGTTCAAGATTTCGACAGATTGTGTACCAAAATCCGGAACCGCGCGACCGCTACGGTCGCAGGTTCGAATCCTGCCTCGGGCATGGATGTGTGTGATGTCCTTAGGTTAGTTAGGTTTAAGTAGTTCTAAGTTCTAGGGGACTGATGACCTCAGATGTTAAGTCCCATAGTGCTCAGAGCCATTTGAACCATTTTTTTTGTGTACCAAAATATTGGGAGCCAACAACCTATTCTCTGACTCCCGTTTATGTACTCCACCTATTGCTGCTATGCCTCTCTTGTACAGAACTGAATACAGTGCGTTTTCTCCAAATTTAGGGAGCATCCGTTTTAGATAACCACATGATCATTATTTGAGAAACATCGTTTACAGTTTCTCGTGCTGATTTCTCTGTAATGCAGAAGTATCTTCGGATGTGCTCCAAGGAAGTGTGTTAGAACCTTGCTGCTCATCTTCTACATTAATGGTCTTTCGGACAGTATAAATAGTAATCGCAGACTTCTTGCAGATAATGCAGTTATCGATAGTGAAATACTCTCTCAAAGAAGCTGCATAAATATTCAGTCAGGTCTTGATACGTTTTCAAGGTGTTACAAAGGCCGGCAACTTGCTTTAAATGTTCTGAAATGTAAAATTGTGCTCTCCACCAAATGAAAAAGTATCTTATGACTATAATATTAACGATCCATAGCTGGAGTTTGTCAACACAAACGAATACCTGAGCGTAATACTTTGTAGGGGTATGAAATGTAATGATCACGCAGACTCAGTTATGGATACTGCAGGTGGAAGACTTCGAGTTTTTGGTACAATAGGGCGAAGATGCAATAGCCTACAAAGAAGATAGCTTACAAATCACACGTGCGACCCATCCTAGAAAATTGTTCAACGTTGTGGGACTCACATCCAGTAGGACAAACATGGAGTATTGAATGTATACTCAGGTAGGCAGCACGAATATTCACGGGTTTTTCTGAGCCATGAGAGTCTCACAGAGATGCTTAAGAAGCTAAACTGACAGGCTCTTGAAGACAGACGTTAACTATCCCGAGAAAGCTTACTTATAAGGCTTCAAGAGGTAGCTTTAGATGATTCTCAGAATGTACTACAACCCCCTACGTATCTCTCACAGGAAGCGTGAGAACAACAATAGATTGATTACAGCACGCGCGGAGGCCATTAAACAATCGTTTTTCCTGCGTTCATATGTGAAAGGAAGGGTAATATCCCATAATATCGTGTAAAATGGAACATACCCCTTGTCAAGCATGTCATAGTGGTTTGGAGAGCATCAATGTAAATGTATTGTGTATTATTCTAACACTAATACATCGTCTGCAAAAATATCAGTTCTGCTGATGAATGTTAAGGGGAAGGACAGTCAAATACGTAAGGAGCAGAAATTCACCCAAAATTGAATCCTGTTGGACGCCCTTCGTGATTTCACTCGAGTCACTAAAGTTTTCTCTCCTACCATCATTGTTTGAATTACTGAGTTCAACGCTTCGCATTCTGTTACTTAAGTACGAACAATTACATTTACAGCTATTGAGATTTCAATCAGTTTTAAAAAACTGAAAACATACAACACTTCTGTTCAATACAAAGTTTAGGTTGCGTGAAAGTGGAGATAAGTCGAAATTCCACACACATTACATAAATAGCCACAGCCATTTATGGCAATGCCAATGTTTGAGAATTACTTGAGGCTGTGAACAGTCCCTCACTAAACGAGTGAAAAAAGTAAGTCTGAAGAATGTCACTGATTGTAATACGTAATTGTGTACACACATATCCAGATTTAGATGAACCATTATTAAAGACGTATCATAGCGGTAAATTTTCGGTCACTTAATAAAGGATTTCCAATTGATGTGCAGGTCTATAAAGGTGGGGTTTCAGAGAAATGTCGAGGGGTTTAAAGAGAGAGAATTATGTGTTTGAAATGTTATCATCTATATAAATCTCTGATCCATATTATTTAGATTTTACCTTGGCGTAACAAGTTTATTAATTTATTAGTTTAGCAGAATAGATACAACGCCCTTCGCTTAAATAACGAGACAGTTAAGACATTGACTTGTAAGTTACACACCACACTAATACCTAACAGATTTGCATAATATCATGGGATAAAGTATTTGATCTAAATACTAGAGATATAGGTGCCGTATGGATCCAGCATGAGTCAGTTGTCGTTGAGGTTTCAGATCATACACAAAAATGGCAATTATGAGAAATGTAACTCGCCACAGTTGTTTGGAGATGCTTTGTTATTGTTGCTGCTCATTTCTTCATCTTTATTTTGGTCATGCAGTTTGACGTGAAAACAGCTGAGAAAAGAGTTAATGTTATTACACATAGAAAAACAGCAAAAATATGTAACATGTAGGATGCAGTATGTACGCAGAGATGAAGAGGGTTGTACCTGATAGACTAGCATTGAAAGTTGCAAGAAATCAGTCTTTGGCCATTACCACAACAACATGAACACGATCAAGAGTCCCACTGAAGATAAAACATAGGTTTCGAAACATGTTTGGGTAAAGAATAGAAAAAAGAAATACATAGTGTTTGCAGAAGGGGTTAAAAAAATTATCCACAAAGACGGAGAAAACCAACAAAAGCTTACACCCCCAAAAAAACGATCATCTATATATGACTGCTGCAGCTTTAACAGATAATTACATAAGCTATTAAAATGGATATGAGCTTTATTTAGAATAGCCAGTATCTACAGTGGAAAGTGCTATTTGAATTTCTCATCCCGTCCTACGCTTTCTCTATAAACAACGAGTAGTAATATATAAGAAGCTGAAGGCCCAGATAGGTATAGATTTTAATACTGACACTGAAATTCATTTTGTACGTACAGAGGTTTTGATATCTGATGATATCAGATTCAGAAACATCACAATAAATAAAGACTTATACTGAGCACTGTAGACGGTTTTATGGAGAAAATCTTATGTAAAGGTTCCATGACATAATGACACTCATTTACTAAAAGAAATGCCACATTTTGCCTCATGTATTCCAAATATATTGATTCATATCAAATACAAAACTATTGTAAACCAACAGAGAAAGATGGTCGTCAATATGCAGAAGATTGTTTAAATTAAAGAAATCTTTTTTCTGCTGAGTGTACGGATAAGTGAGATTGTCTTCAAAACTGACGCCGTAGCGGCCCCGAACAAGCTGCCCATTGTTACTTACCACGTTCAGGCCCGGGTGTAGCACCGATGCCTCACGCTCGACTGCATCAATTATAAATAACAATGTTTGGTAGACAAAGTCGCTCATTATAATATATTTATTTTATTTGTTCAATGACATGTTTCGGTAAGAGTCTAGCTGTTATCTCGGGATATACAGTGCACCAGCAAGTAAACATTGCTATTACAATTACAGAAACATCCACATGCAGGGACTATGTACGTAGTGCCACCTGTAACAAGTTAATATATCTGCATTTGTGAACAAGCTATAACATTGGTTAAGTGCGATCTAAGTATTCCGATGATTCAGCGTGAAACCGACAGATGTTGCCTTATGTTATGCTTGTGATTTTTTTCGTTTAGAACGAAGATACGTTTTCCCATTATATAATAACCATTCCTCTATTAACATATCTATCGAGTACAATTTTGTGTTTCTAAGAATATTTAATAATAGATACAATGGATCACTGCCACCGCCTATAGACCAAGCGTGTCAACGCCCATCAACGCTTCCGAAGCTATAATGGCTCCATTGACGAACTCGCCCCCGCTCCGGGGCACACTGTTGCTGCTTTGCTTTGTAAGTGCTGCGTTCTCTCGTTATGCTCATGCCATTCGTGCACAGTAATATTGTTTCCTGAAGGTATGCTAAAATGTTGTGATATCTGTTTGTTAACGTTGTTTTCGCACATGTGTACTGTTGAGTCAGTTGTGCGGACTGGCATAGTAATGTTTTTCTACTGTTAAACAGTAGATCCGAAGGGGACAGGTAGACTCTGTCGAAACCGGTCATTGAGGAAATAAAATAAAACCACAAAATTTGCAACTCTCGATGCTGCCTACCAAATACTCTTGTTGACCAAATTTTCAGATCGCTACCAACAATACGTGCTTCTGATCTGCCAATTATGCTAACAGCTACCTATCATCCAGGTGTAATGAACAAATCGGAATATCGGAATACACTTTCCTTTGATCCTTCAACGTGACTGATTTCTGAGCAATGAGACATCACATAATTTGTGATTAGGTATATGCAAATTCATTTTATGTGATCCCTCGTTGTTTTAAAAATAATAGGCAAACGTATTAAAATATTAGCCTCGGGCGTTTGAATATGACCAACCGCCCATGGTGAGAAATAGGAAAAGCAACACCACCAGATGCCGGAGAGCATGAATAAGAGCCCCCCCAACGAGCAACGCAAGTCAGAACTCCGGCGAGAACGTGTTCATTGCTCTCTTAACTGAGGCGAACCAAAATAGGGACTGTCGGTTGCAAGACACAGCTAACTGTACTGTGCCACTACTTAAACTCGACTCGTGTTCAGAAAAATTGAAACACCTTGAGTGAGTGGAGGTACGACGTTCGTATTCACAGACATGTATATTAGCATGTTCTGCAGAAATGGTTCAAATGTCTCTGAGCACTATGGAACTTAGCATCTGAGGTCAACAGTCCCCTAGAACTTAGAACTACTTAAACCTAACTAACCTAAGGACAGCACACACATCCATGCCCGAGGCAGGATTCGAACCTGCGACCGTAGCAGCAGCGCGGTTCCGGACTGGAGCGCCTAGAACCGCTCGGCCACAACGGCCGGATCTGCAGAAATCATTAGCATTTTAACCATGTCGTCCCGCGGCTTCAAGGTCAACATCAGTGAGTTCGAAACGGGGTGCTTTATTGGCATGAAATAATGTGATGCATCCATCCGGAAATTATCTGCTCGCGTGGGACCAAGTGTTTCGGTAGTGCAACGGGTCTATGCAGAACGGTTCCCTGAAGGCCGTAGAACACGACGAGAACGGTCAGGTCGCACCACCCACAGCACTCCCGAGATGATCGACACCTCATCCGGATGGCATTGCAGGATAGATCTTCGGTTTTCTGGGCTCCAGCGATACAATGTAACGCATCGTACACTATCGGGGGTGACAGTCCGTCGTCGTTAATTACGGCATGGGTTAAGTTCGCGTCGTACACTTCTCCGCCAACCATTGACAAATGTACAGAAATATGCTAGACGACAGTGGTGTATAGAACGACGTCACTGGGGACAAGAATGGCATGAGATCGTGTTTTCGGATGAATCCAGGTCCTGTTTGTTTGAAAATGATAGCCGTATTTTGGTTCGCCGCAAACTCGGAGGGCGGCATCAGAATTACTGCATTCACACTACACACACAGCGCCAGCTCAGTGCCTTACGGTGGGGGGTGCCATTGGATACAGCCACAAATCTGAATTGATGCTTGCCTCGGGAGCTGTTACCTGTGTGACCTACGTGAATGAGGTGTTGCGACCAGTGGGCATACCCATTCCGCACATCACACGAGTAGCCATTTTTCATCAAGACACTGTACGACCACATGTTACTGCACGAATACATGCCTTCTTGATGACATGCTGTAGCTCACACTACCGTATTTTGTCAGCAGTGCATCGTTAAACACCACATATCCCTGCGCTAGTTCCGTGCATAACAAACAGTTACACGCTGACCGGCTCTTTTGTTTGACAATTCTTATTGCACACTACCACTGCTACCACTGTGATAATATTTATTCATCTCTTACTTTCTTCCGTTCTCCAAGGCTAGCCAGGTACCTTCGAAAAAAAATTCTATTGCCTTACAGATACGGTTTTAGAAGAAGCGAGAGAAAATTAGTAATCGTGTAAGAAGGAAACAACATATTTTCAGAAAAGGCTCATTACATCGGATTAAAAAAGTGGTTCATACACTATTTCGTACAGCGATTGTAGCCGGCCGTTGTGGCCGAGCGGTTCTAGGCGCTTCAGTCTGGGACCGCGCGACCGCTACCATTTTTTGAACAGCGATTGTAGTACTAGTAACGCCCAGCCAGATTTCGGTTTCCTGCGGTTTCATTAACTCGACTTAAGGTGAATACCATTACATTTCTTTTGAAAAGAAAGATAACCGATCCCCTTCCTTATGTAACCAAGATCTGTGGTGTACTTATAATATTTAGCTTTTTTGAAAGCTTTGTGTTCTTTTATGTCTGTACAGTTCTCTAAATCTAGTGACACTCATGTGCGCATAGCAGTCAATGACAGCTGGTCTTACAGTTGAAACCAAAGCAGTTGCAGATTACATTACGTTCAGGCTGTGAACTAACAGGACATGAAAACTACGGCTTACTCTTTTGCCATGCAGTGATGTATTACGACAATCAGAGAAATACACTACTGGCCATTAAAAATGCTACACCATCAAGAAGACGTGCTACAGACGAGAAATTTAACCGACAGGAAGAAGATGCTGTGATATGCAAATGATTAG
The DNA here is from genome assembly GCF_023864345.2 of Schistocerca serialis cubense. Classification (NCBI taxonomy): domain Eukaryota; kingdom Metazoa; phylum Arthropoda; class Insecta; order Orthoptera; family Acrididae; genus Schistocerca; species Schistocerca serialis. The sequence goes on from NC_064645.1 coordinate 399,662,312, forward strand.
CTCTTCAGAGCATTCACATAAGGTTGGCGCCAGTGACGACACCTATAACGTGCTGACATGAGGATTGTTTCCAACCGATCTCTCACACACAAACAGCATTTGACCGTCGTTGCTTGGTGAACCGTTGTTGTGATGCCTCGTGTAAGGAGGAGAAATACGTACCATCACGTTTCCGACTTTGATAAATGTAATCGGATTGTAGCCTATCGCGATTGCGGTTTGTCGTATCGCTGCGTTGCTGCTCGCGTTGGTCGAGATCCAATGACTGTTAGCAGAATATGGAATCGGTGGGTTCAGGAAGGTAATACGGAACGCCGTGCTGGATCCCAACGGCCTCGTATCACTAGCAGTCGAGATGACAGGCATCTTATCCGCATGGCTGTAACGGATCGTGCAGCCACGTCTCGATCCCTGAGCCAACAGAAGGGGGCGTTTGCAAGACAACAACCATCTGCACGAACAGTTCGACAACGCATTGACTATCAGCTCGGAGACCATGGCTGCGGTTACACTTGACGCCGCATCACAGGCAGGAGCGTCTGCGATGGTGTACTCAACGACGAACCTGGGTGCACGAATGGCAAAACGTCATTTTTTCGGATGAATCCAGGTTCTGTTTACGGCATCGTGATGGTCACATCCGTGTTTGGCGACATCGCAGTGAACGCATATTGGAAGCGTGTATTCGTCATCACCATACTGGCGTACCACCCGGCGTGATGGTATGGTGTGCCATTGGTTACACGTCTCGGTCACCTCTTGTTCGCATGGACGGCACTTTGAACAGTGGACGTTACAATTCAGATGTGTTGCGACCCGTGGCTCCATCCTTCATTCGATCACTGGTAAACCCTACATTTCAGCAGCATAATGCGCGACCGCATGTTGCAGGTCCTGTACGGCCGTTCTGGATATAGAAAATGTTCGACTGTTGCCCTGGCCAGCACATTCTCCAGGTCTCTCATCAATTGAAAACGTCTGGTTAATGGTGGCCGAGCAACTGGCTCGTCACAATACACCAGTCACTACTCTTGATAAGCTGTGGTATCGTGTTGAAGCTGCATGGGCAGCTGTATCTGTACACGCCATCCAAGCTCTGTTTGACTCAATGCCCATTCGTGTCAAGGCCGTTATTATGGCCATAGGTGGTTTTTCTGGGTACTGATTTCTCAGGCTCTATGCACCCAAAATGTGTGAAAATGTAATCCCATGTCAGTTCTAGTATAACATACTTGTCCAATGAATACCCGTTTATCATCTGCATTTCAATGGCTAGTAGTGTAATAAGGGATAATTTATGACTGATGGTGATTTTAACCAATACTATCGTTTCATTTTTGGTCGACAAAGATTAATAAACGTCACGTTAACCAGAATCTTTAAATGCCAACATTTGAGGATAGGCCTGTCCGTGATTTTCTCTATAAATGACAAAATGAATATGCAAATCAAGGATCATTGTCATTAGTCCTTATCACCGTCCGACTTGATCTATATTTTTCGTTTAAAAAAACGTTATTGATCAGAAAAGTTTCGATTACATTCTCCAAAATGTCTCAGGTAAACAGAAGAAATGAGAAAGAGTATATCTAAGATTATTAGCATAATGCCTATATAGATAAAACGAAGGCATATTACATTTTAAATCTAGTCACTGTGCTGGTTTCGAGGAACATACGTTTATAAATGCAGAAAACTGGAGGAAAAAGCAGAATAGAAAACAAAAGCATATAACGAGCAACATATTGTAATTATACGACTCGCAAAGTATGGTAGCTACACAGATTTGTTATTTTGCACAGTCGATAAAGTGATAACTGAAGATTTAAATACGTATTACCCAAATTAAGATGGTGGAAAGCCCTAAACGCATAATGATATAAATAACTTACGAAAGTGGTTCATACACTATTTCTTACAGCGATTGTAGTCAGTTACCACTGAAAGATGTTTATATTGCTACAAACACAGGCATTCACAGAGTACACGTAACTAAAATGGACTACCTCAGTTTCTGTTTAGTCTCATGCTGCCAGAGGGAGCCACAGATTGCCCAGAAACGCGGCACATAAAATCTTTAATATGTTGTTCATTTGAAATTAACTCACCTGATGATGGATATAAGATAATCTGAAACGCGAAGTGGAAAGTTCAGTAAGCATTACTGGTTGTAGTGTTTCTATATTTGAGTTAAGTGCAAAGAGAAGTTACTCAATTGAGACTCGTGGGTGACGAGAATAATTGCCGACATATCCTCTAAATTATCTCGCACTGTTAAGTTTCAACGGTAGGAGCGTGCAAATCGAAGTGAGTGTAGTTTATGGGCTTATGGAAGTTGCAACACGCGGGAACTCGTCCGGTGGCCTGGATCGGATCTCGCCCGCCGAGGGATTTTCCGGCGATCCCGGCTGCGCTGTCGCAGACGCTCTCCCGAGTTCTTATATCTCCCAAAGCTGCCGCAACTGGCAAGACTGCTCGTGAAAGAAACTCAGAACTTATCCCCGGAAATCTGCATGATTCCGATTCCGTGCTGAAATCCCTTAGGGCGACCCTGTCTTTGGAGTCTGTGTTTCTGAACCACATTTGCGGAAGCTGTTGCTCAAGTGTTCGGGTTTTGGCACAGCTTAGAAGAAGTACTACGTGGGAATGTTCAGCTGTCTGCTGATACCGTTGTAGTTGTTGTGGTTAAGCCAATACCTGACGCATTGATTACTGCTGCAGTGAATTTCAAATCAGTAAAAAATTCTGCTGTCAGAACTGAGCTGATCTGTTATATAATTAAATGTTTAATTGGGGGCATATGCAGGGCGGTGCAGCTAAAGAGGACTATACAATATATATCAGGAATGGGTGTATATATGGAGATGCAGGTTTTGTGTAAATTACAGCCGACGGTGTCGTGAGTAGTCTCACATACACAAGTAATGTTTAATGTTTGTAACGGTCGAATTAGGACACCATCATTCTTAATTGGAATTTTGTATATATATAACTGTTTAACATTGCAAAGAGCCTTGGTACAGAACTTCAGCGACATAAGATGTGTGTAACGTGATCAAATAGTAACAGGTGAACAGCACTTTATTATTGTGACTGTCATATCAAGTTCTCAAAATGCTGACATCGAGCACTAATACGGGCGATAAGGCAATTACGAACACACGACACTGTACCGTGAACTTCATCTAGACTCACCACAGCACAGGCCCCTCCTAAACGGCATTTTATACCTTCGGGAGTCCTCAGTGTTTCCTTGTATGCTTCTCTTTTCAATTTTCGAAACCCGACTAGCGTTTGTGATGGTTTGTGTTTCTCAAGTGATCGATCCAACGATCTCAGGAAGCTCTGTCGAGAAAGTCTATAATTATCTGTCAAAAGTGGGAGTGAGATCCGTCATTTTAGTACCAAATGGACTACCTTAAGTCTGGTGGTATTTCTTCCAGGAACTTTAGCAGCATTTTTTAAAGAAGTCAAGACCTTTGTGGTGGTATTATACGGTACGAGGATCATGTCTCCTGGGGTGAAGAAACTCATTGTGTAGTGTGCTTGCGACGTTAAGTGGCCTATCTAGCTTCTTTAAATCGTGTTTTGCACAATTCGCCTTATCACGTTGCTTGAACTCCCTTCAAACGGTTCAAACGGCTCTGAGCACTATGGGACTTAACATCTGTGGTCATCAGTCCCGTAGAACTTAGAACTACTTAAACCTAACTAACCTAAGGACATCACACACATCCATGCCAGAGGCAGGATTCGAACGTGCGACCGTAGCGGTCAGGCGATTCCAGACTGAAGCGCCTAGAACCGCACCGCCAAACCGGCCGGCGAACTCCCTTCAAGTTCAGTCTTATGAACTGATGAATAATTGCATTGTAGAATACTATCTTTGATGCATGATGCCGGCCGCGGTGGCCGTGCGGTTCTGGCACTGCAGTCTGGAACCGCGAGGCTGCTACGGTCGCAGGTTCGAATCCTGCCTCGGGCATGGGTGTGTGATGTCCTTAGGTTAGTTAGGTTTAAGTAGTTCTAAGTTCTAGGGGACTGATGACCTCAGAAGTTGAGTCCCATAGTGCTCAGAGCCATTTGAACCATTTGGGGTTGCAAACACCCTCAGAAATCAGGTTGCGCCAAGTATTGTACCATGGCTAAAAATGCACGAATACTCTGCAATTTACAGTTCAGCATTCGGCAAAGGCTGCATAGAACCACTTGCAGCCCAATTACTGTTACCTTCAAAGCCACTCGTGAATAGGACGTGGGAAAAATGAACGCTTGAATCTTTCAGTGCAAGCTCTGATTATTACGATGCTCATTTCTCTCTACGTAGCTGGGAGTCAGTACAGTATTTGGGAATGCTGAGGAGAAAGTTGGGGGTTGAAATTTCGAGAAGAGATCTTGCTGCAAGGGAAATAGCCTTTGTTTAAGTAATTCCTGCCCCAACTCGCGTATCATATTCGTGATAGTCTCTACACTTTCTCCCCATTTGGAGACAACGTGAAACGAGTTGCACTTCCTGTAACTTTTCCGGTGTACTCATCACTCCTGCCTGCCTCCCATAACGCTCAGGAATACTCCAGATTAGGGCAGGCTAGCATAGTGTGGGTAGGCTCTTTAGTGGACCTGATGCAGCTTCTGTTCTTCTAATAAAATATAGACTTAGTTTCCGTTTTCCTGTAACATTTCCCATGTGACAATTCCTTTTCAAATAGTTAATAACTTTAATCTTTAGTTTTTTTAGTTGAATTAACAAATATCAGACTTGTACTATTCATCGTGTAACCAAAATTTAACGGATGTACGTTGTAGGTCTACTTATGCAGACAGTCTCACTTATGTATTCTGCGTGGTTAGTTGCTGCTCTTGGCACTAAGCAGATTTTTGTGTAAATCACTCTGCAGTTTTGATCTTCTGATGACTTCACTAGTTGGTAATAAACAGCATCGTTTGTAAGAAATCTAATAGAAGTTCTCAAATTTTCATCCACGTCGTTTACAGAATTTGGGAACAACAGAGGGCCCATAACGCTTCCTTGGAGGACCTGTCTTACTAGGTGACACACCCTCAGTTATTACAAACAGTGGTCAGTCTGACGGGAAATCACGATCGCAGTCGCAAGGCTGAGACGGTACTCGACAGACCCGCAATAAAGGAGATTAGATAACGCTTGCATTGCCCCTCTTCATTTTTTCATGTGTGTGTGTGTGTGTGTGTGTGTGTGTGTGTGTGTGTGTGTGTGGTTGCATGGGGCCACACGAACTAGAGCCGTTTTCTCATGGAACGAGTCATTACATTTTACTGAATGCTGACTACTAAATTTTAAAACCTAAAAAATAAAGAACTAATACAACAGAAAAAATATGCAGAGAGCATACAAATAAATAACACATTACAGAAAAAAGTTATCAACTATTGGGAGGAAGTCCTGTACTAAGTGGAAGTATCCCACAGAAAAATCTCTCAACTTGGATTTGAATCATTGGCGTTCACCACTCAGTGTGTACGGTTGTGCATGTAGTCTATTGAAAATGGTACGTCGGAGGTGTCATCCGAGTGCTAAGCTTTTTCCCGTCTTACGCTCAATGAGTGAATGTTGCTGTGTCTTCTGAATGAGAGTACTGTGAACTGGAGATCAGGTTGCTCGGCCTTTTGTGGAGAGATTGTGAGAAGATTGTAGACGACTGCACGGAGTTGCTTTGAAGTATAACACCACATAACACAGTGCAAATAATCAGCGAAAACGAGCCTTCGCGTTTTAGTGCCAGAGACAGGGGAAGTCATTCTCAGATGAGTATGGCCACGTTAAGTTTCTGCACAAGGTAGAGAATACAGTACTCCAACGAAAGCCTCCCATGTACCCTCAGTCGTAAATCTTTAAAATGGTCGACTTCATTTACTGTCTGATCGCAGTAAAAATTCGCGTTTACGAGAGCTCCGTGTCACAAACTGTATGCGTGGCATTTCCTTGATTTGACCAAATCAAAGTTGGCGCACTCTGGCGCCACAGTGCAACAACGCAAAAGTACAGCAGTACCCGTAACAAAATTTCGTTTCGTGCCTGTTTCCAGCAGAAAATGGACGTCACAGAAAGGCAGTTTGGCAACACTATAATAACACGTAAGACTATCAACCTCACTAAATTCTGCATAGGTAGCTCTGCTACTCAGTTACTGCACTAGGTCGAATTTTGCGTTACAAACCTCGCGTTCGAAAGTTCTGTTTGGGGTGTAGGTGTAATTTTAACTTTATAAAGTACAGCATGTCTTATACGAAATGCGTGCAACTGTTTAACACAAAAAAGAGACTGCAATCCTTTTTTTTATTACATCTTCAAAAAGTTATCGAAACATTTAATCTGTGGTCTTCCTCACACTACCTCCTTCCATTCTTTTCGGAGCATTGTCAATATTGCTTCCTTTTCTCCCCTTATACTCCTTCTCCCAAAGTAAAAAAGCCAACAACGTCGACTCCACTCTTCTGTTTATTGTCCATCCCTGTTCCTTTTATCCTAGGTGGATCCCCCTTCAACCACGCATACCACATGGAGCAAGCACATTGTTTTGCACTACTTCGTCAAATTCATTGGAGCCCAGTTTTCACTGTACCTCCCTGATATTAGTTCAGTCGACTAGTAACAACTATCACGCTTGCCACTTTCATGTCCCTTACACTTTTATGAAGTTCTGACGTTCTTATGGGGGATAGGACCAGCAACTTGGATATTAATCACGCAGTCATACAGTTCCCACTAATATACAGCACATGTGAGTAACCACAAACGCTTATTACCGTCACATGAACGCCTGATTACGTCTTTCAGGTATCAGTCAATTGGCCATTCTTACCGAAAGTAGTATGTATGTTCAATATCGACACTGATATGTTTTGTTGATGTTTCTGTCCTGTGACAGGTAATTAATTTCAACTAATTTTTACTTGTCACGAGTATTTCTGACACTTCTTAGCAATAATTATTACGTTCAACGTAAAAAAAACAGCTGTAATTGTAGGATTCGTATCTTTTAAGTAGCAGTGGATTCTACATCATTATTGTATAGGTGAAAATTGGGAAATTAAAAAATCGAACTCTAGTGTTGTAATGCAAAACATACCCGCTGCACTAACTGTTTTTAATTTTTTATTTTTGCCTTATTTATTTACTTTTAGCTTTTTTATCGTTTTTAATGTTTTTTCCCACTGTGATCGCTATGCGTACACTTTAATCAGCGGTAAGGTTTTCCTTGCGCAATTTGTTCAGCGCGATCGTCTGTGTTGCCTACGCTGCAGTTATTCATGACATGCGTCCTCTTAGGAAAGGTCGATAACAACAATACTGAACTAATTACTAATGATCTTGGGCAAATGAATCTTCTTTCTAAATAACTATTACGTCATGGTAAAAGAGTAAAGGTCCTCCATTAAATACCATAGCATAGCAAACTTCCTTGAAGAAAAATTAAGGCATTCACAGAATTCAGTTTTTCCAAAAAATGGTTCAAATGGCTCTGAGCACTATGGGACTTAACATCTGAGGTCATCAGGTCCCTAGACTTAGAACTACTTAAACGTAACTAACCTAAGGACATCACACACATTCATGCCCGAGGCAGGATTCGAACCTGCTACCGCAGCAGCAGCGCGGTTCCGGACTAAAGCGCCTAGAACCGCTCGGCCACAAAGGCCTTCTCAGTTTTTCACCAATATCACAAACTGACTAGGTGATACAGCTAAACAGTACAGAATGAAGGTACTTGTCTTACAAGCTACCTCAGTGTGGTGAAATTCTCTTTCTTTGGTGTGTGATCTGTACTGATAATATGCACGGTACAAAATTTTGTTAGATATTTTTAGTACTGTTGGTACGCAGGCAATCGAGATTTGGCAATCGAGTGAGCTAATTTTAATTCACCCTGCATTTATATAGCCACACAGAGATCTCTGTATAGCCGGCCACTGTGGCCGAGCGGTTCTAGGCGCTTCAGTCCGGGACCGCGCGACTGCTACGGTCGCAGGTTCGAATCCTGCCTCGGGCATGGATATGTATGATGTCTTTAGGTTAGTTAGGTTTAAGCAGTTCTAAGTCTAGTGGACTGATGACCTCAGATGTTAAGTCCCATAGTGCTCAGAGCCATTTGAAGCATTTCGATCTCTGTGTACCTCTGACTCTTCGCACTGAAGCCGTAAACACACGTTAGTGTTATGGGATGCGCGTTTCCGTGTACGAGTATATATATGCAGGCGTGGGGCTACCGATCGCCCCAACCGTACGGGGATCTCGATCTCGTTTCGTTCCGTTTGAGATGAGTAGACTATTAGGCGCGACCCATACAGGCCTTTACCTATCATTGAGGAGCAAGGTTATACATAAAAATGCAAAACACAAATCTTTACTGTCCAGGCGCTCATAGCAACGGTCTTCATAAGAATTACGAAGTTGAACGACTCAGTTACAGTGCATGCTACTGATAGCTACGGTACCTCAATACAGGCTGCTTCACTTACGAAGCCAGAGCCTTCTTTCTCACTGCGAGGGAACCAACAGCCTGATAACCACGTTGCGATCGCTGGATGACGCTTCTCTTTACTGGAATAGTATAGCAGTGTAAGCAGGCTGTTTAGGTTTTTATGTGGGCAACACCACGTAGCTTTCTGTATGAAAATCACTGACTGTGCTGTGTGCAGTCTGTGTCTGGTTTGCATTGTTGGAATATTTGCTATTGTAGTGCTGGCCAGTTGGATTTAAACAGCGCGTAGCTTTGCGCAGTTGGAGGTGAGCCGCCAGCAGTGGTGGATGTGCGGAGAGAGATGGCAGAGTTTCCAGAGTATACTATCTGGACGTGTGTCCGCCAGAAAAAGGAAATTTGTAAGACTGGATGTCATGAGCAGATTTTATATATATATATATATATAATCACTTTTGAACACTATTAAGGTAAATACATTGTTTGTTCTCCATTAAAATCTTTCATTTGCTCACTATGCCTATCAGTAGTTAGTGCCTTCAGTAGTTAGAAACATTTATTTAGCTGACAGTATTGGCACTCGCTGTATTGCAGTTGTTCGAGTCACGAAGATTTTGTGAGGTAGGTGATTCATGAAAGGTAAAGGTTATTGTTAGTCAGGGCCATTCTTTTGTAGGGATTATTGGAAGTCAGACTGCGTTGGGCTGAAAAAAAAAATGTTTGTCAGTTTAGTGTTGATCAGAATAAGTAAAGAAAGAAATGTCTCAGTACGTTCAGTTTTGCTCAGCTGTTTGAAAATCAAATAACGTTAGAGGTTTATCAGCACAGTAATATATAAATTTCCAAAGGGGACGTTACAGCAGGTAGTGCGTTGGGTTTAAATGACAAGGAGAGATTAACTTTTCATTAAATTCCCATGGTTGGTGTTCACAGACATGTAGAATTTTTCAAGGGACTACAGTCGTAATATTCCCCTTAGACAACAGAAATTATTTATGCACACCTGCAATTTAGGACCTAAGTCACGTGATTCCCATGTGTGAGATCGACTCACTGAAACCCACTATTCAGTGCTGTACGTTAGGTTCTCATGTACCACACCCTATTGCTACTTACCGTGGTGGACCTTCGTATACGAATAATCAATACTCAGTGAGCGTGCTGTCCGTGTGTAGAATGAGGAAGGCGTGGCATCTGTCTGAGTTTCATTGAGGGCAGATTGTGATGGCCTGGAAGCTTGGCGCGAGCGTTTTGCAAACTGCAAGGCCTGTCAGGCGTTCTAGAAGTGTTGTGGTGAGTATCTTCAACACGTGGTGAAACCAACGTGAAGCCACGTCCAGAGCTTGTGCGGTTGGGCGGGCACCCCTCATTATAGATCTCAAATATCTTGGGCTGGACAGATTGGTGAAACAGGGCAGACGACAAACTGGCGGAACTAACATCAGCCTTTAATGTTCGGCACAGTGCACGAGTACAAGTGTGTCTGAACACTCAATCCACCGAACACTACTAACGATGGGTCTTCGCAACCGATGGTCCATGCATGTGCCAATGTTAACACCACGACTTCGGCAACTACGACTGAAATGGGCACGTGACCATCGGCACTGGACGTTGGCGCTGTGGCAGTGGGTTGCAGGGTTTGATGAATCCCAATGCCTTCATCATGCCGATGTCAGGGCTTGAATCCGTAGTCTGCTTGAGCAACAGCTCCTTGTTACCTGTACCGCGGGAGGGGAACAAGCTGGCGACGGCTCCATTATGCTCCGGGGAATCCAGGGTCCAGTGGAAGATGTGCAAGGCGCCATGACGGCCAAGTACTATCGTACTCTGGTTGCATAATACGTATACCCCTTCATGACAAGCCGGCCACGGTGGCCGAGCGGTTCTAGGCGCTTCAGTCCGGAACCGCGCGACTGCTACGGTCGCAGGTTCGAATCCTGCCTCGGGCATGGATATGTATGATGTCTTTCGCTTAGTTAGGTTTAACTAGTTCTAAGTTCTAGGGGACTGATGACCTCCGATGTTAAGTCCCATAGTGCTCAGAGCCATTTGAATCTTCATGACGATGATGTTTACTGATGGCAATGGCATTTTTCGACAGGAAAACGTGCGGTGGCACAAGGTCATGAGGGTGATGGAATGGTTTGGGGAACGCAATGGCCCGTTACAATCTGTCCAGAAAAGGGCGAGCAGACTGATCTCCGGTTCACAGTACTCTCATTCAGAAAACACAGCAACATTCACTCATTGAGCGTAAGACGGGAAAAAGCTTTGCACTGGGATGACACCTCCCACGTACCATTTTCAATAGAGTACAAGCAGAGCCGTACACACTGAGTGGTGAACCACAAGGATTCAAATCCAAGCTGAGAGGTTTTTCTGTGGGATATTTCCATTTAGACATGTACTTCCTCCCAATAGTTGATAACTTTGTTCTGTAATGTGTTATTTATTTGTATGCTCTCTGACATATTTTTTCTGATCTATTAGTTCTTTATTTATTTGGTTTTAAAATTTTGTAATCAGCATTCAGTAAAAATGTAATGACTCATTCGATGAGCAAACGGCTCTAGTTCGCGTGGCCCCATGCAGCCACATACACACATGAAAAACGAAGAGGGCAATGCAAGCGGTATCTAACTCTCCAGATCTGTACCAGATGGGTCACATCTGGATGGGATTGAACGTGGCGTCAGTGCTAATTGCCCTCCTCCCCGGAATTAACGGGGATTAGATGACTTGCGTGTGTAGCTGTGTTACCAACTCCCTCCAGCGACCTACGAAGGTCTTACTGCTTCCATGCCACGACGCGTCGCCGCTGTTATCCGTGCCGAAGGTGGACATACTGACTATTAGGTATGTGGTCATAATGTTCTGGCTGTTAAATGCGTGATAGGGAAGGTCTATATAGCAATCATAATCGATAATTGTATTTATTATGATCTGTGTCGGAACATTTAAGGCAAATGTCGTTTGGAAGTGGATATACGGTATTATGGAGTTACGCCAAGGCAAACTGTACACAATCTGAGAATTTTCCTTGACTATCCTGTGTAATGTAAACTCTCTGGTTTCAAAAGTGCTATTGCATACTGTGTCATCCAATACCACGTACAAAGGGACAAACCAGAGGTTGGTTGAACTCAGTTTAGCAGTAACACCATAACCAAACTGAACTGACTGAAAATGTTGGGAAAGGATTACCTTTAGTTCGAACTGTAACGACATGTATTCTTAAACTTCAATAGATTTGTTCTACTATCCTTACATTTAAGGATTTATTGCCGATTATGCTATTTACTTCTAAACACTAGGCCGTCATTTCTGTCGCTTTCATTTCTGGCCAAACCCAGCACGTACTATAAATCTGGACGGAATCTGTAATTACGAGTAGGCGCGGTATCTTTGTAAGACGAAACTGAACGTTTTCGACAATGTTGGACGTACACTATCGGCCATTAAAATTGCTACACCACGAAGATAACGTGCTACAGACGCGAAATTTAACCAACAGGAATAAGATGCTGTGATATGCAAATGATTAGCTTTTCAGAGCATTCACACAAGGTTGGCGCCGGTGGCGACATCTACAACGTGCTGACATGAGGAAAGTTTCCAACCAATTTCTCATACACAAACAGCAGTTGACCGGCGTTGCCTGGTGAAACGTTCTTGTGATGACTCGTGTAAGGAGGAGAAATGCCTACCATCACGTTTCCGACTTCGATAAAGGTCGGATTGTAGCCTATCGAGATTGCGGTTTATCGTTTCGCAACATTGCTGCTCGCGTTGGTCGAGATCCAATGACTGTTAGTAGAATATTGAATCTGTGGGTTCAGGAGGGTAATACGGAACGCCCTGCTGGATCCCAACGGCCTCGTATAGTAGCAGTCGAGATGACAGGCATCTTATCGGCATGGCTGTAACGGATCGTGCAGACACGTCTCGATCCCTGAGTCATCAGATGGGGACGTTTGTAAGACAACAACCACCTGCACGAACAGTTCGACAACGCATGGACTATCAGCTCGGAAACCATGGCTGCGGTTACCCTTGACGCTGCATCACGGACAGGAGCGCCTGCGATGGTGTACTCAACGATGAACCTGGGTGCACGAATGGCAAAACGTCATTTTTTAGGATGAATCCAGGTTCTGTTTACAGCATTATCATGGTCGCATCCGTGTTTGGCGATATCGCGGTGAACGCACATTGGAAGCGTCTATTCGTCATCGCCATACTGGTGTATCACCCAGCGTGATGGTATGGGGTGCCATTGGTTACACGTCTCGGTCACCTCTTGTTCGCATTGACGGCAGTTTGAACAGTGGACGTTACATTTCAGATGTGTTACGACCCGTGGCTCTACCCTTCATAAGATCCCTGCGAAACCCTACATTTCAGCAGGGTAATACTCGACCGCATGTTGCAGGTCGTGTACAGGCCCTCTGGATACTGAAAATGTTCGATTGCTGGCCTGGACAGCACATTCTCCAGATCTCTCAGCAATTGAAAACGTCTGGTCAATGGTGGCCGAGCAACTGGTTCGTCACAATACGCCAGTCACTACTCTTGATGAACTGTGGTATCGTGTTGAAGCTGCGTGGGCAGCTGTACCTGTACACCCCATCCAAGCTCTGTTTGACCCAATGCCCAGGCGTATCAAGGCCGTTATTACGATCAGAGGTGGTTGTTCTGGGTACTGATTTCTCAGGATCTATGCACCCAAATTGCGTGTAAATGTAATCACATGTCAGTTCTAGTATAATGTATTTGTCCAATGAATATCCGTTTATCATCTGCATTTCTTCTTGGTGTAGCAGTTTTAATGGCCAGTAGTGTAACTTCCTATGGCAAGAGGCGGGAACACGTAATACAGCAGGAAACACAATCGAATATGATCCTTTTGGTGATCCATTAGTTATGGTGTAGGGAGGCATAGTGTTGTGGAGAGGGGAGGGGAGGGGGAAGGGGGAGGAGGCTACTGACCTCCAAATCTTCGAATGGTGCACCCACCGATCAACATCGTTGTGACCTTGTATTCCTTCTCCAAGTGCGCCTTTCAAGCTGTACATTCCGCTCTGACAACACGCGATCGCATCAAACAGCGCAGGTGGAGGAGCTGTTGGAACGAGAAGATACTCGGCGAATGGACTGGCCTATCGGTTTACGCCACTGACAGCTCATCGAACATGTGTGGAATGCACCTGCGGGTCCGTACTGCAGCATGTATACATGCGATCATCCATCATCTCAATCTGGATCATCCACCAGCTGTCAACCGAGCTGGTGGAGAAGTGAGAGCGCCTATTGTAAGAACTATTTAGCAACCTTGTGGCCATCATGGGAGCACGGCAAAGGGCAAGCATTGCCGTCCGTGGTGAATACACACCCTAGTAAGAACCATTTCCCGCCTTTTGTGATTTCCAGGGGGCCATCATAAATCCCGTTGACTTCAGTGTACTTTGATTTTATCTTGGAACTCTTCCATTTGACCCGTGCTTGCATATGAAAACAGTAATATCAAAAATTGAGTCCGCCTTGATGCAAAACACCTTGTTATTCGTTTATTTCTTTATTCTTCCACACTAGTTTCGGCGACAAATATCAGCATCATCAGTGGGGTTTTTAAATCTTATTTATTGTATGTTACAGCATGTTTTAGCAATTATTGGCGCTATTTGCGACATATTTTCTGTGCTCTTTTTTTTCTTAGCGAACGTCATGTCGTGTTCGTTGGAAGGCATGTGGCTGCTTTTATACACAAAAAAACTAAACTTTCGTGCTTTTTTTTCTGAACCAGAATGTGGCGTAATATAACATCCAACGAACATGATGGTCGCTAAGTAAAAAACGGCAACAGAAAAAAATAACACAGAAAATATGTCGCAAACAGCGCCAATAATTGCTTAAAACATGCTGTAACATACAATAAATAAGATTTAAAAACCCCACTGATGATGCTGATAGTTGTCGCCGAAATTAGTTTCGGAGAATAAAGAAATAAACGAATAACAAGGTGTTTTGCATCAAGGCGGACTCAATTTCTGATATTACTGTGTTTCAGTGTACTAATTGTACTTGATTAAAAATTCGTATCGCCTCTGTTCGTCTCATTGCGTTTTTCTTTGTTACCCTCCGCAATGTAGTGTGGCACTTCTTTATGTACACGATCCAAGTTCCATCGAGCCATGTTACTTGCCAGTGACACATTATGTAAAAGTTAGTTTCAGCCTTAAGTTTTGCAACACCAGCGTAGCTGACTTCCGTGAAATCCAGGAGTGCTACTCGCGCAACATACGCAGAACTTCTGTGAACTTTGGAAGGTATGAGATGAGGTACTGGATTATGGAACATGTTTTATTCTCATGCAGTATTAAGGTTTTGGGGAAAGAACTCCTCTATCACAATTAATATGTGCTTAGTAAGCAAAGATCTAGCAGAGCACAGGTTGTTCTGTTCGCCGATGAAATATGGAGCATGTAGGTGCCGTCTTCCTTGTCTTCCAGGAGGCATTCGATACTGTCGTTTAGTAAACAAAGGACGATATTGTCGGATGCTGGATCGGATAGAGATTTAGGTAAAGACCTTCCTAGCAAATACAACTCAGCACATTGTTACTGAAGAGACAAGTTCGGCATATTTAAAGATAATTTCGGGGTTATAGTAAAGGAATTATGTACGCCCATCACAGTGTACAACCTATATAAATTATTTAGTGGATAAAATCTGAGACGATGCTTTTTTTGTACAGAAAGATAACAACGCCAGAACGTTGCGCGAGATCAAGCACACCAATCGGCCTACGTATATAACTACGCGACTACTCTGAATTTCACACTTTAGCGCTTAGCAGAGCGCTCATCGAACCACCTTCAGACTGTTGCTCTGTGGTTCCCTTCTAGAAAACGACGCGGGAAAAATGAACATTTGAATCTTACCGTGCGGGCTCTGATTCCTCTTATTTTATTACGATGACCTTTCTCCCTATGTGGGCGTCAGAAAATATTTTCGCATTCGGAGGAGAAAGCTGGAGACTGACATGTTATGAAAAGATCTCCCGGCAACGAAAAGCTCCTTTCTTTTAATGATTACTACCCCAACTCGCGATTCATCTCCGTGACTCTCTCCCCCGTTTCGCGACAGTACAAAACCAGCTGCGCTACTTTTAACTTTTGCGGCGACCTCCGTCAAACCTATCTGGAAAAGATCCAGTACCGCACAGCAGTACTCTAGCAGAGGATGGACAAGTGTAATGTAAGCAGTTTATTTAGCGTATTTGTTATCTCTTGTAAGTGTTTATTCAATAGAACGCAATCCTTGGTTTAATATTCCCACAACACGATCAGCCTGATCGTTCAAAATGAAGTTGTTCGTAGTTCTTATCCCAAGGTATTGAACTGACAGCCTTTAGATTTGTGAGATTTATCGTGTAACTGAAATTTAACAGATTCCTTTTAATCCTTATGTAGATGACCTCAAACTTTTCGTTATTTATGGTCAACGGTCACTTCTCGCAGTATACAGGTCTCTTGTCCAAATCATTTTGCAGTTGGTTTTGATCTCCTGAAGATTGTACTAGGCGGTAAATAATAGCACCATTCGCAATCTAAGATGACTGTTGAGATTGTCTCCTAAATCTTTTATGTAGATTAGAAACAGCAGGTGGTCTGTAACACTTCTGTATTACTCGACGACTTTCCGTCAGTTGCTACGAACTGTGAACTTTCTGACAGGAAATTACGAATACAGTAGCGCAACTGAGACGATATTCCACAGGCATGCACTTTGGTTAGCTTGTGAGAAACGGTGTCAAAAGCTTTACGGATAGATAGAAACACAGGAGCAGTTTGAAATCCGCTGTCGATTGCACTCGTTATTTCGCGTGAATAAAGAACTATTTCAGTCTAGCAAGAACGATATTTTCTGAATCAGTCCTATGTGTCACAAATGGTTTTCTTGGACGTAATTCATAATGTTCGTACACCGTATACGTTCGAAAACCACGATACTAATCGAAGTTGGTGATGTGGCTCTGTAATTCAGCGTACTTCCTTTCTTATGTATCGGTGCAACTTGTCAATTTTCCAATCTTCATTTTCTTACATTTTTACTTATTTATTTTACCTGATGGAATTAGGGCTTTCAGGTCCTCCCTTACATCGGACCAGCGTTTCACACATACAGTTTTTTGTACCTCACAGTTACCTCAGGAATAAGAATAATTTTAATACGACAAATACTAACAAAACGTTCTGAGATATCATTTTCTTCACCAGATGTTGTATACAGGGTGAATCACTTAAAACTTGCACCGCAAATATTACAGAAACTGAAAGTGCTATTGATGCGCGGTTTTCACAGAATGGATTGGTCATCAGGGACTCGTATTATTAGCCAATACACAGACTGTAAGAATACTTAGAAAGCGTAGTTTTTATTAAAAACATGCAATTGTAATTGCAAAAAAGCGTATTGCCATCAAAAAACTAAAAACAGAGCAAATTAGAATGCCAGTGGTGTTCGTTGCAGGATTCTAGTTCGAGTCGTTTACGAGACATCGTTCTGCGCAAAGTTTCCGCACCAACACTTCTCTGTGCCATACAAACTGAGTAGTTGCTAGATACGATAGTGTTACGTTTGCTTGTACGAGGGTCACACAAAAAGAAATGCAAACTGTTTTTTTTTAATCCATCTTTTATTCTACATGTTTCAAAGTTTTATAGTGCGTAGTCCGACGACGTTTGCAGCAGCATGGACTATCAGCTCGGAGACCATGGCTGCGGTTACTCTTGACGCTGCATCACAGACAGGAGTGCCTGCGATGGTGTACTCAACGACGAACCTGGGTGCACGAATGGCAAAAGGTCATTTTTTCGGATGAATCCAGGCATCATGATGTCGCATCCCTGTTTGGCGACATCGTGGTGAGCGCACATTGGAAGCGTGTATTCGTCATCGCCATCCTGGCGTATCACCCTGCGTGATGCTATGGGGTGCCATTGGTTACACGTCTCGGTCACCTCTTGTTCACACTGACAACACTTTGAACAGTGGACTTTACAGTTCAGATGTATTACGACCCGTGGCTCTACCCTTCATTCGACCCCTGAGAAACCCTACATTTCAGCAGGATAATGCACGAGCGCATGTTGCAGGTCCTGTACGAGCGTTTCTGGATACAGAAAATTTTCGACTGCTGGCCTGGCCAGCACATTCTCCAGATCTCTCAGCAATTGAAAACGTCTGGTCAACGGTGGCCGAGCAACTGGTTCGTCACAATACGCCAGTCACTACTCTTGATGAACTGTGGTATCGTGATGAAGCTGTATGGGGAGCTGTACCTGTACACGCCATCCAAATTCTGTTTGACTCAATGCCCAGTCGTACCAAGGCCGTTATTACGGCCAGAGGTGGTTGTTCTCGGTACTGATTTCTCACGATCTGTGCACCCAAATTGCGTGAAAATGTAATCACATGCCAGCTCTAGTGAAATAAATTTGTCCAATGAATACCAGTTTATGATCTGCATTTCTTCTTGGTTTAGGAATTTTAATGACCAGAAGTGTAAATGTAACCGACTGAACAATAGTAGTCGAAAAGTCCCGTTAATTCTAGGTTACGCTATCGGTAATGAACCACTGAAAAACCTAGTAGCAACGTCCTCGATGCAGATACCAGGTGAAGATTCGTTGGAAGACTATTAAGGAAATAGAATTGATTAACGAAGGAAGTGTCTTACAAAACAATTGTTAAGACCATTCTTGAGTATTGCTCAATACTGTGGGACCTTTGCCACGTTGGATTAATAGAAGTGACGGAGGAGGTCCAATAATGAGCGCCGGATTCCACCACGGCAATGTTTGGTAAGCGCGAGAGCGTTTCACAGCAGCGAAGATGAACATTTGCTCATAGCCGTTAAGGTATGCATTTCAGAAGTCCATGTTTTTCTCATTTTGGTCTATACTACCTCTTCATAAAATCAAAGATGAAGAGGTGTTCATAACTCTTATGATATGCCTTTTAGATCCCCTGTTTGCTAGACGTTTTTGCATCGAGTGATCTTTCCTGTCACATACTTGAATATTGGTCACTGCTCCTGGGACACCTACTACATCGTCGTTGCCGTAATACTGTTTTAAATCCCGCGAGCTAGTACTTGCTGTTGCTTATGTTTAAACTCCATTTGAAGACACAGCTAAAGAAATTATTCGGCAACAATTACTTTCAGTGGTCTATTCATATAATCCCAGTCACCTGAATAAAGCGTTTAGTGTTATTTCTGTGACAGTCTTCCTCAGATTATTATACTTTTCTCATGGATTCGTCACATTATGACTCAATCATGTAATGTCTTATCTATCTAAAAGCACTGCACATAAATATGTATCCAGTGATTACAGGTCCTGCAGGCCACAGCGCTGCCTCAACAAATCTCCTCCATTCCTATCTGTTTAGTGCTCGGTTCTTCCAGGTGCCTTCAATCCCCAGGGCTGCCAGGTCGTCCATCCAATGCTGCCATGGTCGTCCTATGGGGAGTCGGATGTTTGGTTTCTCCTCAAGTGACTTCTTCGCCTTCTTTCTTCTGTCATACGAAGGACTGTTGTTTCATCAAGAGGTATATTTCCTCGGTCTTCTTACTGCTGAATTCTTCTTTACCCAATATCGGTCACCATATCTGCCTCATTACACCTCTTTCAAATATTAATAGATTTTTCCTTTTCTCGTTTAGTCATGCTCCAGGTTTCTGAACTGTACGTGACTGCTGAGCATATCCCTACGTTTGTCATCATAATGTTCCCTGATATTGAATGTGAGCTCAGCGTCTCCCTGAGGAAGTGCATGTATTTCATTCCCACTGCTGGTCTTTCGTAGATATTCATTCCTGTACTGTTGTAACTGGTAAACCAAGATCTAAGTATTTGAACTGGACCTCATGCCGTCTCTCCAAAGAAACTCTTGCTGCTCTCGTCGTCTTGGCAATTGTACGAAATCCATTTTATCTTGATTCACCATGAGTGCTACTTTGTGTGCGTGGTTGTCCATTTTCTGGTACATTTTTTCCAGATCATCGTTTGAATGGTACTGTATCGTCTGCATATACGAGACAATTGAAATTACCACCCATCTGTACTCCAGGTCACTCCTATTGAATACGTTCCCTTATTTTCCCTCACTTTTCCTAAGATGTCAATGAATGGAACACCTGAGAGAGCATCCTGTTGTCAGAGATTTCTCTCAATCTCGAACTCTTCTGACATCACTCCTCTGAAAAACACTACTACCTTTGATCCATCCATTCAAGTTTTCACCATTCTATCCAGCTTCTCAGGGATTCTGAAGATACGCACAGCACTGTATAGGCTGTTCCTGTGGCTGCTGACTTATGCACGTTGGAAATCGACGGAAAGATATCTTTTTCATATTCTCATTGGTCACAAGAATTGCATTTTTATTTAGATTGCAACACGTTTTCGGCTATTGGACTTTGGACTTCGTTCTTTGTTTCAGTTATGGTCTTGAACCACTGTCAGTATTATGACATGTGCATTGTCAAACCGAAAGAGACTGAAAAATGAAAAGCAGACTCTATGTAGCCAGCAGGCACTTTCTCTTCCCACTCGCAGGGGTCATAAAAGCCACTCACGACACAGATTGGGCTGCAAGTGCCTAAATTTTCAGTGTTTTCAGCCTCTGCTGCTGTTCTTCACACATGGTCATAGTGAATGAAGCATCAAAAATTAAACTTTTTACATTCATACACTACTCCACATTAACCTAAGCTCTGAAAACAGTGCTGTGGCCAACAATAAAAGTTTCTCATTAATTTCAATAATGTGATATTTGTGAAAGAAGTTTGTAATTAATGCTCCAGCATTAAGATACAGCAGGGAGTGAGAGCTAATCAAGTAAAGGAAAACTGAAGCAGTTATTTTATTGAAATTATACTGGTCACAGTATCATGTTGTGGGAAAGTGTACTTACTTGTAATGCTTTCATAACACTGATTTTGGTGAGATGTTGCCTGCAACTTTCTACATATAGTGATCTGTGGCTACTACCTTTGTCCCATATCATGCACAGGGTAGGCAGGGTTAAGTACAGATTTGGCGTGGTTAATTTGAAGGGATGGCCGGATGCCCTTCCTGCTGCCACCCTATATCCCACGGGATGGAATTAGTGTACCCCATCTGTCAGTGTCTACTGTAAATCAAGAAATATAGCGAAAGTGTTGCAATATCTGTGAGTCTTGAAAACTGAGGCGGAACGTGGAGACCAGCCCTGTATTCAACCAGCGGGATGTGGAAAACCGCCTAAAAATCACATCTAGGCTGACTGGCACGCCGGCCCTCGTCTTTAATCCGCCGAGCGCATTCGATCCGGGGCCGGCGAGCCTACCCGTGTCCAGGAAGCAGCGCATTAACACTCTCAGATAACCTGGCAGGTCACATGTAGTGATATTATTCCCTGATAAATTATTCGGTAAAAGGTTTGCGCTGACTTACGAAGATAATACACTCCTGGAAATGGAAAAAAGAACACATTGACACCGGTGTGTCAGACCCACCATACCTGCTCCGGACACTGCGAGAGGGCTGTACAAGCAATGATCACACGCACGGCACAGCGGACACACCAGGAACCGCGGTGTTGGCCGTCGAATGGCGCTAGCTGCGCAGCATTTGTGCACCGCCGCCGTCAGTGTCAGCCAGTTTGCCGTGGCATACGGAGCTCCATCGCAGTCTTTAACACTGGTAGCATGCCGCGACAGCGTAGACGTGAACCGTATGTGCAGTTGACGGACTTTGAGCGAGGGCGTATAGTGGGCATGCGGGAGGCCGGGTGGACGTACCGCCGAACTGCTCAACACGTGGGGCGTGAGGTCTCCACAGTACATCGATGTTGTCGCCAGTGGTCGGCGGAAGGTGCACGTGCCCGTCGACCTGGGACCGGACCGCAGCGACGCACGGATGCACGCCAAGACCGTAGGATCCTACGCAGTGCCGTAGGGGACCGCACCGCCACTTCCCAGCAAATTAGGGACACTGTTGCTCCTGGGGTATCGGCGAGGACCATTGGCAACCGTCTCCATGAAGCTGGGCTACGGTCTCGCACACCGTTAGGCCGTCTTCCGCTCACGCCCCAACATCGTGCAGCCCGCCTCCACTGGTGTCGCGACAGGCGTGAATGGAGGGACGAATGGAGACGTGTCGTCTTCAGCGATGAGAGTCGGTTCTGCCTTGGTGCCAATGATGGTCGTATGCGTGTTTGGCGCCGTGCAGGTGAGCACCACAATCAGGACTGCATACGACCGAGGCACACAGGGCCAACACCCGGCATCATGGTGTGGGGAGCGATCTCCTACACTGGCCGTATACCACTGGTGATCGTCGAGGGGACACTGAATAGTGCACGGTACATCCAAACCGTCATCGAACCCATCGTTCTACCATTCCTAGACCGGCAAGGGAACTTGCTGTTCCAACAGGACAATGCACGTCCGCATGTATCCCGTGCCACCCAACGTGCTCTAGAAGGTGTAAGTCAACTACCCTGGCCAGCAAGATCTCCGGATCTGTCCCCCATTGAGCATGTTTGGGACTGGATGAAGTGTCGTCTCACGCGGTCTGCACGTCCAGCACGAACGCTGGTCCAACTGAGGCGCCAGGTGGAAATGGCATGGCAAGCCGTTCCACAGGACTACATCCAGCATCTCTACGATCGTCTCCATGGGAGAATAGCAGCCTGCATTGCTGCGAAAGGTGGATATACACTGTACTAGTGCCGACATTGTGCATGCTCTGTTGCCTGTGTCTATGTGCCTGTGGTTCTGTCAGTGTGATCATGTGATGTATCTGACCCCAGGAATGTGTCAATAAAGTTTCCACTTCCTGGGACAATGAATTCACGGTGTTCTTATTTCAATTTCCAGGAGTGTATATCACTGGTTCAAATACCTTTATGAATGATGCATTCCCAGCTAACTTTTAACTTATGTAAATGAAATTCTGAACCATCGCCTAAGATCAGTTAATAAAATATCCTTCCAGCAAGTCTTTCATACTACAGGGATCGTTACACCCAAGATGGTATCAATCCTTTCCATATTTAACAAATGGCAGCCATCTTTAGTTTCGAGATTAGTGCCCGCTGAATCCTTGCATCCTAAGAGCTATGAGCTGATTTAGCCCGTAATTCAGACTGGAGTCTCCAAACCGCAGTGGAGCCAGGTGCCACGTCCTCCTCCGCTGGACAGCATCGAAGAATACCTGCTGGCTGTTACTGCCATCCAGTTGTTGTTGTTGTGGTCTTCAGTCCTGAGACTGGTTTGATGCAGCTCTCCGTGCTACTCTATCCTGTGCAAGCTTCTTCGTCTCCCAGTACCTACTGCAGCCTACATCCTTCTGAATCTGCTTAGTGTATTCATCTCTTGGTCTCCCTCTACGATTTTTACCCTCCACGCTGCCCTCCAATACTAAATTGGTGATCGCTTGACGCCTCAGAACATGTCCTACCAACCGATCCCTTCTTCTGGTCAAGTTGTGCCACAAACTTCTCTTCTCCCCAAATCTATTCAATACCTCATCATCAGTTATGTGATCTACCCATCTAATCTTCAGCATTCTTCTGTAGCATCACATTTCGAAAGCTTCTATTCTCTTCTTGTCCATACTATTTATCGTCCATGTTTCACTTCCATGCATGGCTACACTCCATACAAATACTTTCAGAAACGACTTCCTGACGCTTAAATCAATACTCGATGTTAGCAATTTTTTCTTCTTCAGATACGCTTTCCTTGCCATTGCCAGTCTACATTTTATATCCTCTCTACTTCGACCATTATCAGTTATTTTGCTTCCCAAATGGAAAAATTCATTTACTACTTTAAGTGCCTCATTTCCTAATCTAATTCCCTCAGCATCAGACGACTTAATTCGACTACATTCCATTATCCTCGTTTTGCTTCTGTTGATGTTCATCTTATATCCTCCTTTCAAGACACTGTCCATTCCGTTCAACTGCTCTTCCAAGTCCTTTGCTGTCTCTGACAGAATTACAATGCCATCCCGTATCTCGCACAATGTCAGTGGCGAGCATCCACGTCTGGCACACCTTCTGTCTGCTTCTGTCTCACAAACGACCAACTCTCGTGTCTTTTCCAGTAGTCGCTGGGCCCACCAACAGTCTACCTCCATGGGCGTGCTTCACTCTACGTATTTACTTAAAACAATTCCAGGACACCGATTACTTTTCAGTCTCAGTTTCACATTTTTTCATACATGACTAGCTTCGATAAACATAAATCGTCTTCAGAGAGCTCTGTAGTTGCGTCAGCAATCTGTTGTGTCTGTGCCAGAGCCACTTATTTACGTCAACACATTAGCTCCTTGCGCGGCTGAGACGAGTGTAAGAGTTCATTATTTTTTTCCTTGACTAGAATCACTCATTGCATTGAGTAACAAACATACAGGGTGAACATTAATAAAACCGACACACTGGAGGGACGGACTCCTGGCTGGAAATAGAGGAAAAAAGGTCCTATGAACATATGTTCGGAAATAGACGGTGTGCGTGCAACGAGAACAAATCGTCCCGGCAGATAGTACAGTGCTACATCACATCCACGTCTCGATCGATTTTCTAAGTTGCCTCCATGGAATTGCAGATGATAGAGATAGTAGCGGTTGTCATGCACGATACACATAATCGTACTTTGGCCTTTACGATGTTGGTGGGCCACTTGCCTGGAGCTTGTACTAGGGTTCGTCTCAATATCCAGTAGAACTCGGTCCTCCAAAACTAGTGTACGCACGGTCGATCTCCTTCCTGCACGTTCGTGTCTGAAAGGACCCGTATCCCCCTAAGGCCCAAAAGGACTTGAAATGATACGTGATGTGCTTGGCGTCCGTGAGGGTACTTGTGTCGGTATAGCCGTGCTGCCTCTCGACTGTTTGCATCTGCTTGGCCTTACACGAACACAATCTCGCCTTGTTTTCAACATGAATATCGGACCTTCCTTCTGCTCACAATACGCTGCGCCAATCTCACAGTCTCCAACACCAAAGGTGCAGAGGGAACGTCGTCAGGGGAACTATCATTCGTCAGCGTCATCTACCGTGGGAACGATGCCTTTCCGGGGCACATGATTACAGGACCGTTCCTGTATTGCCAGTCAGGAATACGTCCCTGCAGTTTGACGGTTTAATTAATGTTCACACTGTGTAGTATAAAATGTATGAAATGACATGAAAGGTTTCTCATTGAATTTGCCTCTCTAGTTTTCCACCAATGACAGTTATTTTTGTCTGATTTCAGGGACTCGTTTCACCATGTCTTTGCTTTGGTATCAACATAGCAACATAGTTGTTAGGTTTAAGGAAAAAATTATGTAAAAATATGGCAGAACTGTTTCACTACTGAAGAATTAAACTATGTTTGCAATATGAGTAGCGTGCCCCCCCCCCCCCCCCCGCCCCCTTCTTCTCCCCATCCCAACACACACACACACACACACACACACATACACATACACACACAAACACTTACTTACCGACTTCTCGCCGGTACTAACGGTCTGCCGTTCGCTCGTACTGCGATCCAAGTAGTTGTTACGTTACCTTCCGATTTGGCCGATTTGAGTTATATATTAGGCAGATTGTAATGAGGGAAATTTGTTAATATTTCCTGTGTTCCCTACTCTCTAGTGTCAGCGATCGACCTTTCCTAGTTTTTCTGATTTATATAATACACTTTGTTTCATTACTTTACGTATACTGAACAGAATGGCTTTCATTACTTGTTTTATCGCAATAAAAACCACTGCTAACGGTTCACTTTGTTTCATTACTTTACGTATACTGAACAGAATGGCTTTCATTACATGTTTTATCGCAATAAAAACCACTGCTAACGGTTCTGATACTTTTTTCGTTCTCCACAAAGTGTTTTCGCATTCACTCTACCTTTGCTATTAACAAATGTGCGTTATATTTTTATGCGAACGTATTTTACCTTCATTCACTTCTGATACCGTAGGCGCGAAGAATGAGTTTAACCTTGAAAACGACAGGCGTGTATAAAATTTCCTATTAAGTTTTATATTCACAGTAGTAGCTCATAACATTACACTCTTTGCTACATGACGCAAATGACGATTCACTGAAACGTTTGCAAAGGCTTACAGCGGTTTTGATGTACTTCGGGCCTCGCATTCGTCAGGACGACTTATACATCCACGTCCGAGCATTTTGATATCCCTCAATTGCTCCAGCAAATGCCGGGATGGTTACTTTGAACGAGAATCGTCGATTTCCTACTGCATCCTTGAAACAATCCGATCAACATCACACTCATTAAAGACAGAGTCCTACAAGTTGGATGTCGACGGACCTTATTATCTCTATTAATATAATAGGCCGAATTTTTAGCTTTTTACAAGTTTTTATAGGTTGTAATGGCTTACAAAGTTCTGTGTCAGCAGTATAATATTACTATACGAGTAATAAAATAAAATATGTATGTGGGATCTGTTAGTATCGATATTAATTGAGTGAATACGTGCATATTTATTGGTTAAAAATAGACACAATGACAGTTTCAAGCAATGTGTGCGTGGAAAGCATGGCGACTGTTTATCGCACTATATTACATCTGATTTTTAAGCACCTCCGCGGTTCTAGGCGCTACAGTCTGGAACCGCGCGGCCGCTACGGCCGCAGGTTCGAATCCTGCCTCGGGCATGGATGTGTGTCATGTCCTTAGGTTGGTTAGGTTTAAGTAGTTCTAAGTTCTAGGGAACTGATGACCTCGGAAGTTAAGTCCCAAAGTGCTCAGAGCCATTTTTACGCACCTCCTTCGACGCGTAACTCTTCGCCACCGTTGCCAACGTGAAACTGCGTGCGGTGCTCGTGTAGGGCACACGTATTCTCTCACACATGTATGCAAGTGACGTATTAAACGTTGTGTATCTGCACCAGCAGAAACCGCAGTACATTATCAGCTTCACACTAGCACAGTATCCAGTTCCAGGTGCATAAGAAATTACGTGTGGTATAGTGCCGTAAACAGCCTTGATGCATTTCCGAGACTAATGTAGTAGAGATAGAATGTTAACGTGCTCTGACGTTATTTCATATCAGATACATATATATCCAAACACATTCAAATTTTCTAAGGTAATTGTATTCTCCGTAACTGCTTCTCTCTGCTATTAACCCCCTATTTAGAACTAAGTGTAAAATATCTCTTTATTACTGAAACTTGCCTGTCTGTTATTCGTCGCTACCTCTCAGAGAACTTGTCACAACAGAAACAGAATAGACGCAACTCGTGAAATTCATGTATAAGTATGTAAATGTGCAGTAGCCGCAATTGGCAGTTACCGTGACGCATTACGAATTCGCACAGTAGAGCTATACCGTCGAGGCAGCGACATGCAACCTTTCCAACTGGCATTCGTTGGACTCACCGTAATTTTGGCACGTAATTGCTTTAGTGGCCTCCCAGTTACGTACATTTCCCTGATATCATTCAACAAAGTGGCTAATAATAATGACCATACAACTGTATATGTACACAGTACAATCACGTAATGTCAAATCTCCACCTTGCTGACGTTGTAAAATTTAATCGCTCAAAGAGACGAACGACGCAGAGGCAAAAAGCGCGACAGAATGAGAGAGAGACAGAGAGAGACAGAGACAGAGAGAGAGAGAGAGAGAAGGAATGGCTGCGCCCTCGCATGTCATTCAGCGTAATACGCAGGGTAGCGGTAAACCGGGGGTCTGTTTATGCGGCCGCGCGGGTTAACATAAAATAAATATTGGCCTCGTTTCCGGCAAACATGTAAACGCTTGCATAAAACGCTCATTTCACCCGCGGTGTATTCGCCTGTCCTAACAATCCAGCGCCCCATTCAATACACGAGAACAGGTCTCATTCCCATGCGGCAGAATTAGTCAAAATGCCTGAATAACGGCTGGGAATCTGAAGCAGCTTTTCGCACAATATTGTTTTCATGAAAAGCTGGACTTTGATTAGAATGATATTCGTTGTCAGCTTTACGTTAATTAATAATTGTTCCGCAGTAGCGGCGGCAGATGTGTTGGCGACGTTAGCACGTTATGATGCATATTTCCAACGTAAGTACATCTGTTTCATATTTCTTTGTTGTCACGAATATATTACAATATCTCTATCTCTTGTGCAGCTGAGCGATATATGTCGGTGACGAACAGCTCATAATCAGTGAATCTGATTTACGTGTATAATTCTCAAAGCACGCTAAGGCACAGAGCCCTGGGGACTTTGCATTACAAAATGCAGGGCATCAGAAAAGTTATCTTTCACATACGAAAAAATATTAAAAAGTCTAAATTTGTATGTGATTGTAGAAACACAGACTGGTTTTTAATGTACTGAAACGATAGAGATACACCGATATGATGTAAATGGGGGATTACCACAGTTGTAATTGCAATACAAATTAACACTGTGTGTAATTCTCTATGCTCTATCGAATATCGGCAAGTAACCGATACGACGTGGCGAAAACCAAGGAGGTAACTAGGGTGTAGGCAAAAGAGTTTTTTGTGGAACTAACAATGCAGGTCTGTTTCTGAGACTGATTCGCTCAAAGGAAACATTTTTAGGGGCATAGCTTTCAAAAAGTTGGTGCGAGACCATTTACTTTTTTTCAGTCACCAGCCATGTATTACGTTTTGGTTGTAGTTTTCTATTACTCCCATTTTACAGCTGTTCTCTTCGTATGAGTGAAACTTCTGCATCCTACATCACCACCTTCCTTCCTTGTACACTTGTAATTACATCTATGTGCAAGTTTTTTCCTTCCACCAGTTTTTCAGCTGCAGTTTGTAGTAATACGGAAGCTGTGGTACGCCAACGACCAATCTATAATTTCGTTTTGTTGTGTTCTTTGTTAGCCTCTTTTCAGTTGTTACCTCATTGCAGAAACTCTTCATTCCTTACTCGACGAAAACAGATTATCTACAGGTGTTTACAGTAACACTAAGTTTCAAGGGCTTGTGATCCTCCCAGTTCTGTTTCCCCACTTTCCACACCCTGACACACACACACACACACACACACACACACACACACACACACACACACACACACACACACACACACACACGACTGGGTAAAAGTGATAAGTACAGATATTTTTGCCAGTCTTCCCAAAACAAGTCACAAACTTTACAGCCTGATCTTTCCGGCATGGCCGTAACTGTAGCACTAAGTGGACTATGCCTGTCAGCTTGTGTCAGCTGACCATTTTGCGTCCACGCATCCATACTTCACCACCTCAGCTGTTGCCCATGGGCAAGTATGCACTAATTTCTTCTCCTTGCCACATGTACTTATAGGTACTACCCAACCCAAAAATATGCGACTTGTAATAACTATAATTATTAGTCTTCAAATGACGGAAATACTGATGTAATCTTGATCTATATACGGGGCCGATTTAACAATAGAAATACCAGCATGTATTACCACCACTCCCTTTATATCCAGGTGGGAGGGTATCCACACTGGGTGGCTACCTAATAAGCTTCTGTGCACAGACAGGTTGCTACTGCAAATGGTGCTCCAGATACGAACAATGTCTGGTTATAATTTCCCAGTGGAGACATTGGACCAATAAGATCACAAGCAAACACTGCTGTTGTGGGACATAGGTACAATACCCCAGGTAGCAACCAGTCCATCCCTCAACGAACGGCAACCAGGAACTCGGATTCTGGAGTAACTGAACTTACACTATCATAGAGAAGGTCGGAGTTCTTTGGCAAAGTAACACAAATCTACTCTTTTGCATACAGTACATCAGGCATCCCTTTACTGCGTTGTAGTGTCTCATTTTTCTGTGGATGAACTTTAATTTCTTATTATATATGATGTCCTGTGGCTTCGCATACGCTCTCTTCGTTTTTTGTAGTCCAGTCTTCTGTGAGATCCTCTCTTCACCAGTTTCGAGGATTTCACCTAGATATTAGAAATGTGCAACTCAATTTATTTTGCCGTATCACAAAATCACGAGAGAAATTCTCGACCCTAAGCTGAACGAGCACAGAGAACCACAAAGATGAAGTCAAACCTACCACCAGACGTCAGACAAAGAAAGTTTAAATTCTACAGCCACATCAGCAGGGTACCACCAAAAAGACTCACCAAGAGAATTGTGACATTCATACAAAGGGTCCAGTCAACAACATCATGGATCACACAAGACAGACTTAGCCTACAAAAATCACAGACGTAGCCAATAGGAATTGGAGACAGAAATATATACAGAGACAAGATATGTGAGCAAGCAGAACGTGAGGACAGAAAAAGAGGTCACAGAGAAATCATGGACAAAGTGGACAGAAAGAAACTCCATGAAGAAAATAGTGAGAATATCGTGGATGATGAGAAAGAATGCTCTAATGAAGCAGAATGCTTTGGGTGATCCTACAGGGACTGGACAGCATTAATAATATACAGGGTGCGGCAAATAACAGTGGCACGGATGAGTGGGTATCACAGGATGTGAATGTATGCATTAACCACACGATGAGATGCTCACACCACGTGTACGCCCAGCACGCGATCCACACCAGTTCAGTGTGTGGAGTAGGCTGTGTCAGAGTGCGCTGAGGTATGGAAGGGGACGATGTTACCGCACTACAGAAAATACAGCTGCAGTTCGTCAGAAAATGCTTCAGAGTCCTATCGAATCAACTCTTGCCTGTCGCAACACACCTCCATAGAACGTCGATCATGCGGACGATTACTCCACCTGGATCTGCACATACATCCCTACCGAGTGTCTGTTGTTCATGCATTAAGACCGGCAGATGCTCGTCAACGCGTCTAGTTTCGCGAGTGGCGGTTCCCTGAGATCACAATGAATAGCTTGGGCATGGATCTGTTCTTTACGTCTGATGACGCCCGATTTCACCGGAATGGTAATGTCAACTCATAAAATCACATGGGCAGAGGAGAATCTGCGTAACTTCCACGAAACACCGTTGCATGATCAGAAGGTTGGGGTTTGGTGTGCTGTGTCTGGGTGCTGCATTATTGGTCCAATCTTCTTTCATCAGATGCTGACTTTGGCGTGCTACATTTCCTACATTTTGTAACCATTTGTGGCAGAACTAACGGAGTAGGAAAAGAACTATAGTTACTTGCAACAGGATGGAGCAACTGCCCATACAGCCGGCCTACCATGGAGCACATTTACACAATCTTCACGCCTGACAACTGTTAGCAGAGATCAGTCTGGTTGCGGCCCTAACTGGCCAGTCAGGTTGTCTGACCTCTCAGTGTGTGATTACTTTGTGAAGGGATCCCATAAGTCTAAGACGTATCCCAACAACCCTCATAGTCTTCAAGAACTGCAGCAGAACATTTCGGATCAGACTGGAGCAATTCCAGCAGTCCAGCTTCGATCCACCTTTAGCAGTTTCCTGATGTCAAAAGTCCAGGAGATGAATCGTCTGCTGTAGTCGGGTTAGTACTGTATTTCCTTTCCCCTGCTGTGTTTCTATGTACCCTGGAACTCTTTCATCTGGGCCACTTTCATTTGCACCGCTCTGTACTAGCAATCTGCCCCATTTTGCACGGGTGGCGCTTAGTATCTGTGGCTAGATGACCTGTCTAATACAGGGGTCATTTTGTCTACAGGGCACTATACACAGTTGTGATTAAAATTCAGAGAACAACATTAAGTACCTCACTGTCATCGCTTTCATATAACTTCAACGATCTAAGCAGCGCAGTGTAGGAAAGTTCTCACGAGACACGAGTGTTATCGACTCCATACGTCACTGGCGTTTGGAGAGACATCTAGTGGCAGTGAAGGACGCTGTGAGTTACTCCGCCACCCGACTGCAACATCAGCTCAGCGCGAGATATCAACTGCTGAGTGCCCAACTCGAGCGTAAGTCTGGCGTGAGCTACCTATTCTGTGTGAGTTTTTCCCTGCTTTTTCCTTTATAGATCTTGAACATTAGCTCTGTACAAAATAATCTGTTATCAGTTTAATATCTGATCATCGTTTTCACAGCCACAGGAGAACTTAATTCATCATAGTTCAGCCAATGTGCACCAAAAAGCATTTTAAGTTATGTACAGAAACCTTCCTCTATTGTTATTGCTGAAATTATCCCTAACATGCAGACGCAAACTGCCTTTAATTTATATACACCATCTAGTCACAATAATATGACCACTTCTCAAAAGGCTGAATAACCACATCTTGCAGGAAGACTGTGAGTTGTTTAGGAAGGGAGTCAGAGATGTTCTGGAAGGTACCGACAGGTGTCTGCAGCCATCCCGATTCCAGTGCCGTGGTTACCTGCTCCAGGTCTCTCAGTTGAGGATCCATGGCGCGGGAAGACTGATAGAGGCATTCCCACAAATCCTCGACTGGGTTTAAACCGGGGGAGTTTGGTGGCCAGGGAAGTATAATAAACTTATAATGAAACTCTTCGAACCATCCACTTACACATCTCTTCAGCCATTGTTCACCCCTGTCCTCTGTCGACCACGGTGCACCACAGTTTCGTGGCACCCGTTTTGGTTAACGCCGTTTTGCCATGTACGGTATAATTTAACTACAGCCAGGCGCGAACACTTTAGAAACTTAGCCGTTTCGGAAATGTTTCCACTCTTGGCCCGAAAGCCAATAATCTTGCCTTTCTGGACTTCAGATAAAATTAGCCCGTTCCGCGCTATGACAACGAGTGCACTGTTTTCACGTCCCCCCCCCCCCCCCGACACCCTTTATATATTGCCACCGGCCGTCTATGATCGCTTATTACTCTTGATGTCGATCATAGTCGGTGGTTACATTAATGTGACTGGACTATGAATGTATAGAAGAAAGATGTGAAGCAATATTATGCAAAAGAGAGTTAAAGCGCCAGACTAAGGATCCACAGATCTTAGGATCGATCTCGAGTTAGTCCCTGATGTTTTTATCTGTTGTTTATCACTTTTTCACTTGTAGTAATTTCCATTAATGTGAAACATGCGGAGTTCCACGCAGTTTCGGAATCCACGTCAAACTGTCGATCCTCCTATATTGAATTTGTAAGTCAGTTCAAAGGTTAGAGGAGGGCTTCCAACTTCCCATAGGACCATGCTTATTAACGCACTGTGGTGTTCAAAGCAACCTTCCCGTTCATGACCGATTTACCTTTTACAGATAGTCTAATTGCCATGGCTACTTCTAGCGACAAGCAGCTATTCAAACTTCGAATCCCACTCTGTCTCAAATTTTCATTGTTACAAAACGCTTATCGCATTGCAGGTGACCTAAAAAGATTGGATCAGTTTCATGTCATTGCACACTCGTAATTTTAAATGTTTTCAACTCCACCAATCCATTCATTTCATTTATGTGCATTTAGTTTATCACCACCATCATCATTATCATTTAAGACTGATTATGCCTTTAAGAGTTCAGTCTGGAGCATAGTCCCCCTTATAAAATTCCTCCAAGATTCCCTATTCAGTGCTAACACTGGTGCCTCTTCTGAATCATTCTTAACCGAACCCAGGTACCTTCTCCTTGGTCTACTCCGACTCCTCCTACCATCTACTGCTGAACCCATGAGTCTCTTGGGTATCCCTGCCTCTCCCATGCGTGTAACATGAACCCACCAACTAAGCCTGTTCGTCTTGACTGCTACATCTATAGAGTTCATTCCCAGTTTTTCTTTGATTTCCTCGTTGTGGACACCCTCCTGCCATTGTTCCCATCTACTAGTACCTGCAATCATCGTAGCTACTTTCATATCCGTAACCTCAACTTTATTGATAAGGTAACCTGAATCCACCCAGCTTTCGCTCCCATACAACAAAGTTCGTCGGAAGGTTGAACGGTGCACAGATAACTTAGTCTTGGTACTGACTTCCTTCTTGCAGAAGAGAGTAGATCGTAGCTGAGCGCTCACTGCATTTGCTTTGCTACACCTCGCTTCCAGTTCTTTCACTATGTTGCCATCCTGTGAGAATATGCATCCTAAGTACTTGAAACCGTCCACCTGTTCTAACTTCGTTCCTTCTATTTGGCACTCAAGCCGTTTATATCTCTTTCCCACTGACATTACTTTCGTTTTGGAGATGCTGATCTTCATACCATAGTCCTTACATTTCTGATCTAGCCCTGAAATATTACATTGCAAACTTTCAATCGAATCTGCCATCACAACTAAGTCATCCGCATATGCGAGACTGCCTGTATTGTGTTCACATATCTTAACCTCGCACAGCCATTCAAAAGAAATGCAAAGACTCGAAGTTCACTCCTCAGAGGGTCCTGACAATTTCGTCCCTCGCGTTTCTTCTTTCACTTCTGCAAGTGCTTCGTAAACATGATAAAGTTTCGTCTTGGTATCCACGTCAAACAGTAGATTCCGCTGAAACTGACTGGGTGTCAGTTCAAAAGTGGAAGCAAGAATGCAAAACCAGCAAGCCATTACAGCACCATAACGCTGTAATCGTATTTGTAGGGGATGCACTGTAATCATTTTATTAGAATTTACTTCAGTGCAGACTTTCTTAACTCCAGCCGGTCGTTGAGTACCCACACTGATCTCTGTGATTCCGTACGACTGACTGTTTCCTTCTCGATGAGACCTGTGCCATTTCCGTTCACGAGATTATCAACAGCACCTCCGGACTGTCATCACAAGATCAACAACACGTTGAAACTGCCACCTGACAGTCTGTGTAATGTTATTCACTCGTGTCCATGAAGCCCGATATAATTGACTGCAATGTGCTCTTCTGCAATAACGAGGTAAGAGCAGTCCACTAACTACCGTGTGTAATCTGACGCCAACGTTAAAAATAAATAAGAGTAGAATTAAAATTTTTCCTCTTGAAAATGATGGCAATTTCTGGTATTAATGAATTCGTGCAATATTTTTAAACCGCTGAGTACTGTTGACGTGTAGGATATGGAATTACATTATGTCATTACAAAAAAGCTTACCGTAGTATTAGTAATATAGAAAATCCCCCAGTAAATAAAGATACAATTGTTGTGCAAAAATTAGCTACAAAATACAATACGTCCTTTATACTAAAGGATTATGTTTCATAACTTACATCAATCACTACTTCAGCGCATTACCCTCTAAATGTCAAAATATTTCTCCGGTTCTACTCGTTCTCCATTAATTTAACGATCTCTTTCACTGAGTTAGTGGGTGAGATCTTCACGTAGTGTTGCGCTACACCTCAACCGAGTGGAAATACGATTTTCTGCTAACAGAATTGTCAAGCTTGAAAGCATCTTTGATTTGGAGCAGTCATTTGAAATGTCTAACCATTTCTTGGGCTGTGAGCTCATGTGGACGTTTTCTCCGCGTTTGCGATTTAAATTTGCGTTATTTAATGTCCAGCTACTGGAAAACACAGTTTCTCTCCTTTTGTTAATGCAATATATCATCATCTTTGCTTCAAATTTATTACTGTAAAATATTTATCTATAATACTATACAGGGTGTCCCAGCTATCTTGTCCACTCAAAATATCTCTGGAACAATAACAGCTATTGGAAAACGACTTTCACCGGCATCAATGTAGGGCTGGGGCCCATGAATGTACATATTTGGATACATTCTAAAACGAAAACATATGTGTCTTTTAACACAAAGTTATGTTTTTTTAAATGGACCTCCTATATTTTTTCTTCAGTAATCCATAGCATGACAAAGCACATACACAATGGCGTTGATTGCATCGCAATATTCCCATTACATCCCGAGATATTAAGACGCGAAGTTGACGCTTGAAACACCCGACATGCGCTGCTAGCGCACGTCCTGAGGCTCAGGCGTGAACTCCATACTGCCCGTAATCGCGATGTGATTGTCATGCGCAGTCACACTTCCATACTTATCATGAGGTCCGAAACGAATAATACGGTCAGCTGCCATCCTGCATTAACGTCGTACATTCCAGCAGGTATTTATCCCATAGGCTAGGGGTGATGCGGTTCTGTAACATATCTGTGTACCGCAACGTTAGTCACAAAGTTAACTTCGCTAATCGTTAATCCGTTACTAAAAAGGTAATGCCGTTCAACATTAAAACTTTACTTTACTGTAGATCTAGCGCAAGTGACAGTTAATCATTCATTCGTAATAGTAAAACTAATGTTGATGGTTTTAGTGAAACGAGCAAGTGGACTAAAAGTTTTACCGTTGTTTAGGTAAAAATGTTTTGATTTGGGAAGTTCAGGTAGGACATAGAAGATGAATGTAAACATGTTTAACCAATTAGTTTTATCATCACATAATTATCAATGTTATGTTTATCTAATGCATTAAATGACAAATTGTTGCAAACAAATGTTTCTTAACATCACTGGGTAAAATGGCCCTTTGTAGAAACTTCTACTGTGATACCAGCACTACATACTAAACACAGCGTTCACATCTCATGCTCAAAGTGATGCCCATTGGCTTGCATACATAGGGTCACTCTGCGGATGAAGGATGCCCTACTTCGTGCTACTGTTTCCTCTTTGATGGCTCTACAAGCATCAATAATGCGTTGCTTCATGTCCTCTGGTGTTGTTCGTTCATGTTGGTAAACAGCATCCTTTACTGCTCCCCAAAGAAAATAATCCAGCGGTGTAAGGTCCGGAGATCGGGCAGGCCACGTAACTGGGCCACCTCGTCCAATCCACCTACCAGGGAACTTACGGTTCAGAAGTCGTCGTGCCCGTAAGGCGTTATGTGCAGGGCATCCGTCATGCTGATACCACATGACCATTCTCCGGTTCAGAGGTACGGTGTCCAAGAGAACAGGAAGATTGTGTCGTATAAATCTGGAGTATTGTCTGCCATTTTGGATGCCATTTATAAAGAAAGGTCCGATAATGGTATCTCCAGTAATCCCACACCAAACATTAACTTTCCACGGACGTTGATGCTCTACCTGACGGAGCCATTTTGGATTGTCTGCGGACCAATAATGCATATTCTTCATATTGACAATTCCTT
This sequence comes from Schistocerca serialis cubense, assembly GCF_023864345.2. Taxonomy (NCBI): domain Eukaryota; kingdom Metazoa; phylum Arthropoda; class Insecta; order Orthoptera; family Acrididae; genus Schistocerca; species Schistocerca serialis. Next base: position 399,698,811 of record NC_064645.1, read on the forward strand.
TGTTGAAGAATGATGCCGCGTCGGTAAAGAGAACATCTGCAAAAAAAATTGGATTAGTCAGAAGATTTTGCTGATCCCACCGACAAAATGTTACCCTATTGCGGAAGTCATTTCCATGAAGATCCTGGTGTAAATGAACATGGTAAGGATGAAATTTATGACGTTTAAGAATACGCTGTGCACTTGATTTCGACATACCAACTTCATGTTCAATTTGACGCGTGCTGATTTGAGGATTCACAGCTATGGTAGCGAGCACAGAAACTTCAGCACGATCATCTGTGCGTGTTCTAGGACGATGTCGAGGTCTTGGATTTAAGCTTCCCGTTTCACGTAGACGAGATGTGAGACGACCAAACATCCGGCACAAAGGCGATGGCTTGTCAGGGAACCGTCTTCTGTACAGTCGTTCTGCCTGAACAGCATTTCGTCCACCTACAACAGGGTACAGTACAGGTATGTAGAGTAGGGTTGAAAACAGACATATTAACTTAATAATCATAGCCGGCCGAAGTGGCCGTGCGGTTAAAGGCGCTGAAGTCTGGAACCGCACGACCGCTACGGTCGCAGGTTCGAATCCTGCCTCGGGCGTGGATGTTTGTGATGTCCTTAGGTCAGTTAGGTTTAACTAGTTCTAAGTTCTAGGGGACTAATGACCTCAGCAGTTGAGTCCCATAGTGCTCAGAGCCATTTGAACCATTTTTTTTAATAATCATAATGTTCGCTAACAGTACTATCAACAAACAAGCAATCTCATAACGTATTTCCCGTCAACGTACATTCTCCATAGATCAGCAGCATTTCTACTATATCTTCATGTGTGTACATTATACTGTACAGTATAAGTTCCACAACACAACGTTTATTCACAATGTGTACTACCTCCGTGCCGTCACTAGATTACTCTGATGCACGACTACACTGGCAAGCGGTGTACTGCACGCCAAAGCAACAACAAATGGGATGCTCGGAGGGTGGTGGAGTACAGGAGTTTGCATGGGTCGCAAATCATAAACAAGGCGAAGTGGTAACTGTGGCAGTAGTGGGAACTACGTTGGACACTTGACTAGGTAGAGCCAGGCCCTGCGCGACAGGCACAATGGGTCATATAACGCATTAGATAAACCTTATTTTGGATGTGCAGGATAAATAAGACCACCTGACGGGTGTACACCGATCGGTACTGGTTCATATTGTGTACGTAGATACGCAAAACGTGCAAGAGGGAAACCATTATGTGCTTATGAGAGTTGATGGCCGTATTATTCATTTCGGACCTCTTGATAAGTATGGAGGTGTGATTACACATGTCAATCACATCGCGATTACGGGCTGCATGGGGTTCACGCCTGAGCTTCAGGACGTGCGCTAGCAGCGCATGTCGGGTGTTTCAAGCGTCAACTTCGCGTCTCAATATCTCGGGATGTAATGGGAATACTGCGATGCAATCAACGCCGTTGTGTATGTGCTTTGTCATGCTATGGATTGCTGAAGAAAAAATATAGGAGGTCCATTTAAAAAAACATAAGTTTGTGTTAAAAAACACATATGCTTTCGTTTTAGAATGTTTCCAAATATGGACATTCATGGCCCGAGCCCTACATTGATACCGGTGAAAGTCGTTTTCCAATAGCTGTTATTGTTCCAGAGATATTTTGGGTGGACAAGATAGCTGGGACAGCCTGTATAAAGACAAGACGCCCTTTAACGTTGTTACAAAAAATCTCGAAAAGTAATTGTCAAATTGGCTTCCAATATTTATATGGCACTCTGATAAACCTTATGACATGGCTTACGTTTTTGAATATATATTGTGTATAAATACACGCTTAAAATCTATACTACTATGAAAAGACAGGTCGATGTTTCAAGTTGTTACCTAAAATATCGAAAAGCTCTTGACCGATTTACTTCACATTTTTACATGATACCCTAATAAATGTTCGGACGCACATGGAGTACACTTTTGTTTAAGTGGTGAGTGAAAAAAAATACTCCCAAGACCGCATGCCACTACGCGCAACAAACGACGGACCGTAGATAATTTTGTTCTTCTAGATATGTTGTCAAAAGAAACAGTTGGCCACTTAATGAGAAATCGACAAACCCAACGATCTTGACATGTTATTCACCCACAGAAGGATCAAATAACACACAAATGAACTAATTCGCATCTGCGAGCGTTCGAAAGATACGAGAAAGCACAAACTGCACTGTAGTGTATGTGGAATTGTGTTTGAACGTATGAGCCACACGTTGCCCGCAGTGGCAGAGTGTACATACAGTCTCATGCCCTTGAATGTCTGTCCCGCCAACGGGAAGAGCGGTCATTGGCGGAGGAAACCGGCTGCGTGCATGACGTGTTTGCAACAGCACTGCACTGGCTGTTTGCTCCAAACCAGGCGTGTCGACCTGCTCGCGTGCAGTGTGTGAGGGCAACGGAGGGGCTAAGGCCTGACCTACCACCCGGCTTGGCTCGGTGATTCTCGGAAGTAATGGGCATGTCGCGGCATTTCATTTAGCCTTCCGGTGTGGCAGTTTCTGGTTCATCTACATCTACATCTACATCCATACTCCGCAAGCCACCTGACGGTGTGTGGCAGAGGGTACCTTGAGTACCTCTATCGGTTCTCCCTTCTATTCCAGTCTCGTATTGTTCCTGGAAAGAAGGATTGTCGGTATGCTTCTGTGTGGGCTCTAATCTCTCTGATTTTATCCTCATGGTCTCTTCGCGAGATATACGTAGGAGAGAGCAATATACTACTTGACTCTTCGGTGAAGGCATGTTCTCGAAACTTTATCAAAAGCCCGTACCGAGCTACTGGGCGTCTCTCCTGCAGAGTCTTCCACTAGAGTTTATCTATCATCTCCGTAACGATTTCGCGATTACTAAATGATCCTGTAACGAAGCGCGCTGCTCTCCGTTGGATCTTCTCTATCTCTTCTATCAACCCTATCTGGTACGGATCCCACACTGCTGAGCATTATCCAAGCAAAGGGCGAACAAGCGTACTGTAACCTACTTCATTTGTTTTCGCATTGCGTTTCCTTAGGATTCTTCCATGGTTGGCATAACTCTCTGAGTTCAATATAATCGTGCAGTCAAAAGTTGTTTAAGCTATGCTATTTGTTCGTGATACGAACGACGTTCACAGGTCCAGCGGCTGTTTAGACAAAAAGAGGTAGTGCTAGCAACCTGTAGTTGCAGTCCTCTAAAATGGAAAGACAGAAGAGAGGGATAAGGATTCTCAGTTCACATGGAAATGGAAATGCCGTGTGGCTAGGGCCTACCGTCGGATAGAGCGTTCGCATGGTACAAGTCCTTCGAGTTGACGCCACTTCGGCCACTGGCGAGTCGATGGGGATGAAATGATGATGATAAGGACAACACGACACTCAGTCCCTGAGCGGAGAAAATCTCCGACCCAGCCGGGAATCGAACCCCAGCTGTTAGCTATGACATTTCGTCGGGCTGTCCTCTCAGCTAGCAGGGGCGGACTCAATTCACATAAGCGGCAGGTACTGCATATTTGCAATGAAACCAAATTGCAATACCATGCAGAAAGAATTTAACGATTTAGCTGAAAATGAAAGAGCAAAAAATAGCAACGATTAATAGAAACTAGTTAGAATAATGTGTGGGGTTCATAGTCGCACATCTTGAAGGCATCTGTTTAAAAGGTTAGGAATTCTTACAACTGCTTAACAGTACATTTACTCAGTAATGAAATTTTTTCTCAACAACATGGACCAGTTTAAAATCAACAGCGACATTCATGATTACAATACCAGAAAAAAGAAAGACCCACACTATACTTTACTTAACCTATCTTTGGCACAGAAAGGGGTAAAATATGCTGCTATAAAACTTTTTGATAAATTACCAGGTGAAATAAAATGTCTGACAGACAGCAGTAGTAGTTTCAAAAACGAATTGAAATCATACCTTCTGGACAACTCCTTCTACTCCATAGATGAATTCTTGAATATGAGTAAATAAATATGGAGATAAGACATATGCATTTTGTGCCATTTAAGGGAATGGGATAGATAATAGAAATATTTAGGTATAACACTATAATTTTTTTTAAAAAACTTGTTTCCTGTGCGCATTTCTTGTGCATTTGACGCGTTCCATATCATAACGGTTTTTCCGTGCTATTGATCAATGGAACACGTAACTAACTAACTAACAAACTAATAGACAGAACTGTTTGTTCTGTACATCAGATCTAATGCACGTGAAGGCATTGATGGTACGAGTGTAAAATTTCTGTAGTCACACGCATTATTTCATTCTCAGTTGCAACAGTTTTTAGTGGAACTGAATCAACAGTATGAAGACTCCATATGTTACTGCAAAGTACGTTGGTAGAGTCAGCAGGCACGGCTGGAACGATTTTTTCGATTTAAAACTCGCTATTGTAGAATTTACGAAAGAAAGGAAGCAGAGCAGGAAGTAAAAATAAAACATCCAGAATGGAGTGCAGAATTCGCATTTTAAGTCGACTTGACTGCCAACTGTCTACAGTGCAACGCAACTTCTTTCTAATTTGATGGGGATGCATTTAAAAACAATATCGGTACAGAAAGCGCAAGGTTTGAAGAATTCAATGTGACCTTGAATAAATTACAGGTGTAGTTTTACAAATATTTTGAGAATATTTACGAGCAGTTTCAGTTGAAAGCGCGCGTGTACATGTGCAGCTGTAACTGATTAACCTGTTTGGTAATTCCAGTTTTAATGACAAAACTTTTTACGTTGCAACTGTCGAGAACGCCTTCGTTGCTGTCCTCAGGTAGAATTTCCAAGTCTCCACAATGAGGTTGCTAAAATGCTTCAATATTTCGATAGACATACTTGTGTGAAAGACCTTTTTCCGAACGTGAAACTAGATGTCACTATTAAGTGGCAACCAGAGGGCGAAACCCTGTCAAACGGTCTGCGTCTGTCCGTTCGCTGACAGCATGTACCAGATAAAAATTATATCACGCCTTCAGCGCACCAAAAAGAAATAATACAGAAAATTTTGTTTCTGATCTGTGTTGTTCGAAAATGTGGAATATAAAACCAAAACCAAGTACTATACAGTGCGACGACACTGCCAGTTACATCTGATGCAGTTTCCCTCTTTTGCCCGTAGGCTGAATGAGCGCCCACGGCCATCGAGCCAAAATCCTGGCGTTCTTGTTCCGGCCGATACTCGCCGCGCCGACGACTGCTAACAGACGCGTCATGGTGTTACTTCGATAGCAATCGAGGAAAATGCCGACGTGCATTTCACGTATGGGCTTGCCGATGCAAGAGCTTACGTTGCGGGAGAGATTTACTTCCTTCCGCAACAACATTTTACTCTTGCGGAGGACCGAAGAATCATCACCAGGTCTCTCTCCAATGCTGTTGGAATGTTGCGACGTTCCTTTATCCATATACTGCACAAAAGCAATTGCGTTCGTATGCAGTCAATACTAACAGAAGCCAAACCAAAGCAAATACATTCTAAAGCGGCAGACGCATCTGATTAGGAGAGCATATAAGTAGTCCTTCCAGACATTTTCGACTACGAATTGGAATATCAGTCCTGTTACGTTATTGACTGTGGAGGGTTCTTCCTTTTTTGTTTTACTTAACTTTTTGTGGGTTGCCGGTTCGGCCGGTGTAGGGCCTTTTGTTGGCATCAGATATGGTCGGTATTTGAATGGCTGGAATATATATTTTTTTGAAATAGAGATTGAAAATACTTCTTCTGTTATAAGGTTCTTTTCATTCCACAGTGCTTAAACCGCGACCGATTTAGAGCTGTTACATTCCCATAACCAGGTGTGATACTGAAAATGAACCACAGACCTAAGCTAATAACAATTTTTACAAGCATAAGTGCATATAACAAAACAAAAAAAAAGTTCTGTATAACATTTCAGGAAACAGCGGTCGGACTCGGTGCAGTGAAACTCAAGTCAATGCCAAAGCGACACCAGACAATACAATGGACGACTGCCTTGATAAGTCAATATGCAATGAACACCAGGCCGCTTAAGACTGTTCGCTGTGATCTCGAGCGCCGCGATGGACTAGCATAGGACGCGTTGTCCCATCGCCGAGCACAGAGCGCGTAGTAGCGTACACTAAGGAGGGAGCAAACTGGTAAACTAGATTGGCAGAAATACTACCGTCTGTTGACGAGAAGAGCACCGCGGGACCAACTAGCCCGACCGTCCAATATTTGTATTTGTGATTTACTTGCAAAATTACAAGGAAGTTGCATGAAAAGCGTTAAAAGTACATTATGAGTGCTAAAGAAACATATTGAACAGAAGCAGTACAGAACAGTAGCAAATCTCGTAACTAGAATCCGGTGACTTAAACCTTATGAACAAACCGTAAAATATATTAAAAATTTTTCTCTCATTTCCATGAGTGACACGCAAATCTTTAAGTTAGTGGGGACGCATATTGCGACGTGAAATAACGTGGCAGAGCTAAAACAAAATACACATGTGCCAATAATATTAAGAAACCAATCGTTACTGAACAAAATGGAAGGTAGCTAAACTTTGTTGTTTGGTGTGCAGTTTCTAGCCAGTTTTGATTTGAACGCTCTATACACTCTACAGTCACCATTAGAAATATGGCGTTTATCTGGCATGTATTTTCGTTGCCAATCCTTATTCGTTACACGTCTGACCAGTTATCACTGATATTTCACGTAATTGGAGCTTTGTTGATGACATTCCTATTCGTATTATTTAATTCATTTCCATCAATTTCCTCCATTTGGCCTTAATATCGAAGTACCAGTTTCTGCAAGCTTTCCAGATAGTGTCGTCACAAACCATTTCGCACGTTGTGGGATGTAATTGAGTCACAAACTGTAAATGGGCCAAAGAGCCATATTTCTTTCCTGCTGGTGCTTTGAGGTGTCAGATACATCATTCACTGCTAATCGATTTAAATGGCAATAAAGCTGCCATGGAGAACAATAGCTGCCTGTTTCTGACTATTTTTATTCAGAAAGCTGTCAAGCAGACACGATGTGCAAAATTTCATAGTGGGCAGAGTCTGGCTAACCACTGTCTCCAACGGGCGTATGTGCAGCAATGGCGTTTCGAAATGTCTTAAGTTGAATATGCTCTTATTTGTAAGCTTGACAATCACACTTGATCTAAAACTCTGCCCAAGCAACTTGAGAGTCTGTATGTAAATTTTACCCAAGCACTTGAATGTGCTAGCCGCTTGTGCCTTGATCGATTACCATTTATGCAAGCTTGTACAGAACTCGCAGCGTGCAAATGTTTGAGCCTGTGTACCATCAATGCGCACAATTGTACATGTAAACGCCAATTGTCGAACCGCCTTAGCAGCGACCATGCAGAGTGTTTAGAATCATTTGTATTAGTCACGAATCTGCCGAATAAGCTGTCGTTATCATTCCCTACCTTGTACTAATATTTTTATCTTTACGTGACTATTGCACAACGTAATATATAATCTCTTTCACATGTTCTAGTCTTAATCTACCAATGTTATTTGCTCCTTAGTGTTCCTTTCTGGTTCTCGTAAAGGCGCGCACAAAATAGGCCAACGAAGGCCAGCGAGCGACAGACACTGGATTCGCTCGAACACTGGTTGTCAATACATTGGCGTTCAGCTTTTCATCGCCACCAACCAAGGGACGTAGGGCCAAGGGATTCGGCCATATGGGATCGCAGTTGGCTCTGATAATTTGCCAGTGTTGCTCCTGTTTCGTTGCTGTTGTTGTTGTTGTTGTGGTCTTCAGTCCTGAGACTGGTTTGATGCAGCTCTCCATGCTACTCTATCCGGTGCAAGCTTCTTCATCTCCCAGTACCTACTGCAACCTACATCCTTCTGAATCTGCTTAGTGTATTCATCACTTGGTCTCCCTCTACGTTTTTTACCCTCCACGCTGCCCCCCAATACTAAATGGGTGATCGCTTGATGCCTCAAAACATGTCCTACCAACCGATCCCTTCTTCTGGTCAAGTTGTGCCACAAATTCTCTTCTCCCCAATCCTATTCAATACTCCCTCACTAGTTATGTGATCCACCAACCTAATCTTCAGCATTCTTCTGTAGCACCACATTTCCAAAGCTTCTATTTTCTTCTTGTCCAAACTATTTATTGTCCATGTTTCACTTCCATACATGGCTACACTCCATACAAATACTTTCAGAACTGACTTCCTGACACTTAAATCTATACTCGATGTTAACAAATTTCTCTTCTTCAGAAACGCTTTCCTTGCCATTGCCAGTCTACATTTTATATCCTCTCTACTTCGACCATCATCAGTCATTTTGCTCCCCAAATAGCAAAGCTCCTTTACTACTTTAAGTGTCTCATTCCCTAATCTAATTCCCTCAGCATCGCCCACTTAATTCGACTACATTCCATTATCCTCGTTTTGCTTTTGTTGATGTTCATCTTATATCCTCCTTTCAAGACACTGTCCATTCCGTTCAACTGCTCTTCCAAGTCCTTTGCTGTCTCTGACAGAATTGCAATGTCATCGGCTGACCTCAAAGTTTTTATTTCTTCTGCATGGATTTTAATACCTACTCCGAATTTTTCTTTTGTTTCCTTTACTGCTTGCTCAATATACAGATTGAATAACATCCGGGAGAGGCTACAACCCTGTCTTACTCCCTTCCCAACAACTGCTTCCCCTTTATGTCTCTCGACTCTTATAACTGCCATCTGGTTTCTGTACAAATTGTAAATAGCCTTTCGCTCCCCGTATTTTACCCCTGCCACCTTTAGAATTTGAAAGAGAGTATTCCAGTCAGCATTGTCAAAAGCATTTCTCAAAGTCTACAAATGGTAGAAACGTAGGTTTGCCTTTCCTTAACCTTTCTTCTAAGATAAGTCGTAAGGTCAGTATTGCCTCACGTGTTCCAGTATTTCTACGGAATCCAAACTGATCTTCCCCGAGGTCGTCTTCTACTAGTTTTTCCATTCGTCTGTAAAGAATTCGTGTTAGTGTTTTGCAGCCGTGGCTTATTAAACTGATTGTTCGGAAATTTTCACATCTGTCAACACCTGCTTTCTTTGGGATTGGAATTATTATCTTCTTCTTGAAGTTTGAGGGTATTTTGCATGTTTCATACATCTTGCTCACCAGATGGTAGAGTTTTGTCATGACTGGCTCTCCCAAGGCCGTCAGAAGTTCCAGTGGAATGTTGTCTACTCCGGGGGCCTTGTTTCGATTCAGGTCTTTCAGTACTCTGTCAAACTCTTCACGCAGTATCGTATCTCCCATTTCATCTTCATCTACATCCTCTTCCATTTCCATAATATTGCCCTCAAGTACATCGCCCTTGTATAGACACACTATATACTCCTTCCACCTTTCTGCTTTAGGGATGGTTCCTCTGAAAGGGCACGGCCGACTTCCTTCCCCAACCTTCCCTAATCCGATGAGACCAATGACCACGCTGTCTGGTCTCCTTCCCCAAACCAACCAACGAACCTTTCTGCTTTCCCTTCTTTGCTTAGAACTGGGTTTCCATCTGAGCTCCTGATGTTCATACAAGTAGTGCTCTTATCTCCAAAGGTCTCTTTAATTTTCCTGTAGGCAGTATCTATCTTACCCCTAGTGAGATAAGCCTCTACATCCTTACATTTGTCCTCCAGCCATCCCTGCTTACCCATTTTGCACTTCCTGTCGATCTCATTTTTGAGACGTTTGTATTCCTTTTCGCCTGCTTCATTTACTGCATTTTTATATTTTCTCCTTTCATCAATTATATTCAATATTTCTTCTGTTACCCAAGGATTTCTACTAGCCCTCGTCTTTCTACCTACTTGATCCTCTGCTACCTTCACTACTTCATCCCTCAAAGCTACATATTCTTCTTCTACTGTATTTCTTTCCCCCATTCCTGTCAATTGTTTCCTTATGCTTTCCATGAAACTCTGTACAACCTCTGGTTCTTTCAGTTTATCCTGGTCCCATCTCCCTAAGCTCACACCTTTTTGCAGTTTCTTTAGTTTTAATCTACAGGTCATAACCAATAGATTGTGGTCAGTCCACATCTGCCCCTGGAAATGTCTTACAATTTAAAACCTGGCTCCTAAATCTGTCTTATCATTATATAATCTACACTCCTGGAAATGGAAAAAAGAACACATTGACACCGGTGTGTCAGACCCACCATACTTGCTCCGGACACTGCGAGAGGGTTGTACAAGCAATGATCACACGCACGGCACAGCGGACACACCAGGAACCGCGGTGTTGGCCGTCGAATGGCGCTAGCTGCGCAGCATTTGTGCACCGCCGCCGTCAGTGTCAGCCAGTTTGCCGTGGCATACGGAGCTCCATCGCAGTCTTTAACACTGGTAGCATGTCGCGACAGCGTGGACGTGAACCGTATGTGCAGTTGACGGACTTTGAGCGAGGGCGTATAGTGGGCATGCGGGAGGCCGGGTGGACGTACCGCCGAATTGCTCAACACGTGGGGCGTGAGGTCTCCACAGTACATCGATGTTGTCGCCAGTGGTCGGCGGAAGGTGCACGTGCCCGTCGACCTGGGACCGGACCGCAGCGACGCACTGATGCACGCCAAGACCGTAGGATCCTACGCAGTGCCGTAGGGGACCGCACCGCCACTTCCCAGCAAATTAGGGACACTGTTGCTCCTGGAGTATCGGCGAGGACCATTCGCAACCGTCTCCATGAAGCTGGGCTACGGTCCCGCACACCGTTAGGCCGTCTTCCGCTCACGCCCCAACATCGTGCAGCCCGCCTCCAGTGGTGTCGCGACAGGCGTGAATGGAGGGACGAATGGAGACGTGTCGTCTTCAGCGATGAGAGTCGCTTCTGCCTTGGTGCCAATGACGGTCGTATGCGTGTTTGGCGCCGTGCAGGTGAGCGCCACAATCAGGACTGCATACGACCGAGGCACACAGGGCCAACACCCGGCATCATGGTGTGGGGAGCGATCTCCTACACTGGCCGTACACCACTGGTGATCGTCGAGGGGACACTGAATAGTGCACGGTACATCCAAACCGTCATCGAACCCATCGTTCTACCATTCCTAGACCGGCAAGGGAACTTGCTGTTCCAACAGGACAATGCACGTCCGCATGTATCCCGTGATACCCAACGTGCTCTAGAAGGTGTAAGTCAACTACCCTGGCCAGCAAGATCTCCGGATCTGTCCCCCATTGAGCATGTTTGGGACTGGATGAAGCGTCGTCTCACGCGGTCTGCACGTCCAGCACGAACGCTGGTCCAACTGAGGCGCCAGGTGGAAATGGCATGGCAAGCCGTTCCACAGGACTACATCAAGCATCTCTACGATCGTCTCCATGGGAGAATAGCAGCCTGCATTGCTGCGAAAGGTGGATATACACTGTACTAGTGCCGACATTGTGCATGCTCTGTTGCCTGTGTCTATGTGCCTGTGGTTCTGTCAGTGTGATCATGTGATGTATCTGACCCCAGGAATGTGTCAATAAAGTTTCCCCTTCCTGGGACAATGAATTCACGGTGTTCTTATTTCAATTTCCAGGAGTGTATCTGATGTCTTTTAGTATCTCCAGGGTTCTTCCATGTATACAACCTTCTTTCATGATTCTTAAACCAAGTGTCAGCTATGATTAAGTTGTGCTCTTGTGCAAAATTCTACCAGGCGGCTTCCTCTTTCATATCTTAGCCCCAATCCATATTCACCTACTATGTTTCCTTCTCTCCCTTCTCCTACTACCGAATTCCAGTCACCCATGACTATTAAATTTTCGTCACCCTTGACTATCTGAATAATTTCTTTTATTTCATCATACATCTCTTCAATTTCTTCGTCATCTGCAGAGCTAGTGGGCATATAAACTTGTACTACTGTAGTAGGTGTGGGCTTCGTATCTATCTTGGCCACAATAATGCGTTCACTATGCTGTTTGTAGTAGCTTACCCGCATTCCTATTTTCCTATTCATTATTAAACCTACTCCTGCATTACCCCTATTTGATTTTGTGTTTATAAACCTGTAGGCACCTGACCAGAAGTCTTGTTCCTCCTGCCACCGAACTTCACTAATTCCTACTATATCTAACTTTAACCTATCCATTTCCCTTTTTAAATTTTCTAACCTACCTGCCGGATTAAGTGATCTGACATTCGACGCTCCGATCCGTAGAACGCCAGTTTTCTTTCTCCTGATAACGACATCCTCCTAAGTAGTCCCCGCCCGAAGATCCGAATGGGGGACTATTTTACCTCCAGAATATTTTACCCAAGAGGACGCCATCATCATTTAAGCATACAGTAAAGCTGCATGCCCTCGGGAAAAATTACGGCCGTAGTTTCCCCTTGCTTTCAGCCGTTCGCAGTACCAGCACAGCAACGCCGTTTTCGTTATTGTTACAAGGCCAAATCAGTCAATCATCCAGACTGTTGCCCTTGCAACTACTGGAAAGGCTGCTGCCCCTCTTCAGGAACCACACGTTTGTCTGGCCTCTCAACAGATATCCCTCCGTTGTGGTTGCACCAACGGTACAGCTATCTGTATCGCTGAGGCACACAAGCCTCCCCACCAACGGCAAGGTCCATGGTTCATGGGGGAGGCCTATTTTGTTATTGTTATAAAATACCATTCATATTTAAATTTCATCCGCCGATATTATGAGCGAAGATGAGCATTCAGCAGTCGTCGCATGTGAAGCGTTTATTTGACTGAAAGAAGCCCATCGTCGATAAAAGAAGAAGAAGAAGAAGAAGAAACGACACTGGTGAATGACCTCTCTTTTAAAAAGTACGGAACAGTGTAATGGGACAGAATTAATGCCTACCTTTAATCTGAATTGGAATATTATTTCATAATTTAATAAATGAAAAGCACCAGTTTGCTTTTGTTCTACAATATTACTTTTGTTGCTAACCGGTTTTCGGCTTACAAGGCCATCGTCAGACATATACTGAGTATTATCACCAAAGATGTTACAATGTTTGCAAACAACATTGGAAGAGAAGTAACACGTCTAGACTGAAAAGGAACATCCAGTAAGTTACACCTTTGGCAGTGTGGTGATAATGCAATGAAAAAGTAAAAATTGAACAGTACATAAATAAAAATGGAGGAGGCAGGAAAACCTTCAACACGAAATAGGAATAGCATGTGTACATAACAGTTTCTATTAATAAACAAAACTAAAAAAATAAAATAAAATTAGTACTAGACAAAGCTACATAAGGAGGTATGAAACATGGAAAGTGATTCACAAAACAATTAAAACAAGAGACAATTATCAATGTAACTACAGAATACATAAGGAACTTAAGCAATATCAATAACATAAACATAAATAAATAAATGCAGGAAAATGGAGGCGTTTGAGGGAACCTACAGTAAATGTTATCCTTGAGAGTGTGGTGGTACTGCATTTTAAAATTAACATTATAATCAAAACAGTAGCTGTGTAACAGTTTGCATATAGACTGTAGTTTCAGTAGTTAAGGCTTTTATCTAACTGGTACTTGTATTACAGTCAATGTTTAACACCCCTTGTAATTGTCCCATCAAATATTGTTCATATTTTGCTTTGTTCGTTTATTTAATGCAAACTGTTACATAGCCACTGTTTTGATTATAATGTTAATGCTAAAATACAGTTCCCCCACACTCGCTAATATTATATTTACTGTAGGTTCCCTCAAACGCCTCCATTTTCCTGCATTTATTTATTTACGTTTATGTTATGGATGTTGCTTAAGCTCCTTATGTATTCTGTAGCTAACATTGATAACTGTCTCTTCTTCTAATTGATTTGTTGTTGTGTCTAGACAAGACAGCCTAGACACAATGAGAGGAAGCCGAAAGGCACGCGCTAAGTTAAAGCAGGATGGCGTGAGGTCTGAAACAGGATACGTAATGAATGCTATAAAGAAAAGTACGTAGCTTCTGGAATACTTAACTTTAATCCATCCTTTTGGTACATCTGGAGATTGTGGCGATGCAAGTGAGACTCTTTAGATACATGCAATGTTACTAATGGCGCCTTGCTAGGTCGTAGCCATTGACTTAGCTGAAGGCTATTCTAACTATCTGCTCGGCAAAGGAGCGAGGCTTCGTCAGTGTAGTCGCTAGATACGTCGTCCGTACAACTGGGGCGAGTGCTATTCCGTATCTCGAGACCTGCCTTGTGGTGGCGCTCGGTCTGCGATCACACAGTGGCGACACGCGGGTCCGACATGTACTATTGGACCGCGGCCGATTTAAAACTACCACCTAGCAAGTGTGGTGTCTGGCGGTGACACCACATTTGTGTATCACTTTCAATGTTTCATACCTCCTGATTAGCTTTGTCTAGTACTAATTTTATTTTATTGGTTTTGTTTATTAATAGAAACTGTTATGTAGACATGCTATTCCTATTTTGTGTTAAAGGTTTTCCTGTCTGCTCCATTGTTATTTATGTACAGTTCAATTTTTACTTTTTCATTGCATTATCACTACACTGTCGAAGATGTTACTTACTGTATGTTCCTACTTCAGTCTAGACGTGTTACTTCTCTTCCAACGTTGTTTGCAAACATTGTAACTTCTTTAGTGATAATACTCAGTAAATGTCTGACCATGGCCTTGTAAGCTGAAAACCGGTTAACAATAAAAGTAATATTGTGGAGCAAAAGCAAACTGGTGATTTTCATTTATTATAATGTTGTTCTACCAAGAACCGACGGAAGATTCTGTTAACATGATTTCATAACTTTTTCCGAATGAAAGGTGCAGATTTCAGATTGTTATTAAACTGTGCAAGCCCTAAAATTTCTAAAGATGACGACGCTGTTAGGGGAGCTATACATGCGACAGATAGATTAATGGCTGCTCCCAGTTTTGTTCGTTTCTGTTTGTCGTTCACGGCGAAAAGGTGTTAGTAAAGACTCCATTTTCTTTTTCACATCGTGCACGTTCCTTTCTCACAGTTCACTTATTTCTCTCCAAGCGTCTAATCCTTTCGTCTTTTTATAATCACAGTTCGTAGGGGCCCAGAAACATCCCTATTCACGATAAAACACCATCAGCCTAAAGTTCCCTCCATATTCCGCTCCATAGTCCAGTATTCTTAAACACAATAAATACACACCATTAGCGAGAGCGGGCATTGCGTGCAGGGGGAACCGTGACTCTTAAATGAGTTTTTTCATGGCAGCCACAAGTCCCACTGAGTATGTTCGACTGAGCGGTTTCGGTCTTTAATTTAACAGCCAACTGTTGTACTTTAATCTCCAAATTCCAGAATTTGTGATGATGCTCTTTTAAATTAAAGAACGAAATCGGTCGATGAAACACGGTAAGCTCAACTTAGGGCTGTCCCGAAAAAGTTAAATACACATCCGTCCCAGACACGCGCCAAATCTCTACTGAACCAACGAACACTAGATCTGGCGCCCAGGGTAGTAGAGGGGCCCAGGGCCAACCAACTGCCATCGCTTTAATGTTAGCCCGAATAAGAGATAAGGCAAACCTCTTCCTTGGCTCCGATTTGCAGCCCGCACTCACCAACAAGGAGAGGTCGCCAGCGGTGTGACTGATATTTTGAAACCATTCATACAGTGATGTAGGTTAAGATTTAGGTGTCACACGCTATAGCCATTTTGCTGGCGGTCCGTCGTTTGCGGGTAACTGGTGAAAAAGAATTCAGAATTTTGAATGATGCTTAATAGTATTAAAAAAGTAGTTTCGTACCAATTGGCGGTGTAATGAATGGGGCAAAGCCTTTATGTGCAGAAATTTCTGGATTCGAATCTAATCAGGTAATATAATTTGTTAGTATTTTTAAAATCTTCTTCTTTGATAGCTATTTTTATTGAAGTAATTAGTTTAAACCTATTTTTTAATTTATATTCCTTTGTCACATCGTTTCAATCATCATATATAATTGTTCATTTGCTCTCCTTTTTCTTCCTATCATTCTTTTTCATCTTGAAATCTTTGTGTTTTTAATTAATTTTACGTATTAATTTCGATTAAATGTTATTCTTTTTATCATCCTAACTTTTCGTCCATGTTACTGCATCCATTATTTTTATTCCTCATTTTGCATTAATTTCGTGGTAGTTATAACGCTTTCTTTCGTTAAAATCTTGATCTGCGTTATGCAGTCCAAACTGCAATAGTGACTTAGGCTATGCTTTAAATGTATGTACGACGATTATGATCCACAAGGAAAGGCTCATATTACAAAGAAAAATACATTTTTGAGCCCAGTGCACAGTCAATATAAATAGATTATTTAGTCTTTCGCTTCTAAGTAATAGAACGACATTTTAAATATTTAAATGTTGCAATAGTTAAATATAGCTGAATTGACAATCACGAAAATTTCGAATTGATAAATAATGATATAAAGAAAAACTGAGGATGTCTTGAAAACTTCACACAAAGAGTAAATGAGGTGACAAAGGAATAGAAAGAAAACTACATTTGTACGAATTAACTGAATGAAATTAATGATCAAAGTAATTTTGATAAAGATTTCAAAATAAGAAAATGTAAAGCACCCACCAAGATACGAACCCACAACGTTCTACACGTGAAGGCCGAGTCCTGTCCATTACACCACGCAACCCTCCCACTCCCCCCCCCCCCCCCCTGAATGTTACGTAAAATTCAGAATCTTTTCTCGTCGATTAGTAGCAAACAAGGGCGCAACAGGGTGAATGGCTGCAGCTTGATTTCTGGGATGTTGAACCTTTCTGTCTCCGCTATATCTCTTTTGTTACTCAACCTTCCCTTCTACAATAACCTATGAAAGCTTCCCTTAGGATTTCTATCTCTAATGATAACAAATGAAATTTTCCCTTTGAAATTAATTCTCTTTCTCAATAATAGTAAGTGCCAGCTTCGCATACAAATTTAAATGCTGCTTATTAAAAGTGATTTGTTGATTATTTCGACGAAACATAGAATGGGTCGTCGTGGTGGCCCGCAGTTGTTACCTGCAATAACCCAAAACTATTCTAATGGCTCTGAGCACTATGCGACTTAACTTCTGAGGTCATCAGTCGCCTAGAACTTAGAACTAATTAAACCTAACCAACCTAAGGACATCACACACATCCATGCCCGAGGCAGGATTCGAACCTGCGACCGTAGCAATCGCCCGGTTCCAGACTGTATCGCCTAGAATTGCACGGCCACTCCGGCCGGCCCCAAAACTGTTCCTTACCTTTTTTACTGTTACTGGATCGCCATCTGACTGCTACATCGAACTGCGACATAAATATACTTACTCAGTTTTACTATACTCTGTTAGCTGCCGGTGGGCTGTCATAATAAGTGGCTGTATTTGTTACCAAAACTGACGTTATTCTTTAATAGCAAAGCTGACGTTTTTTAATTAATTTGCCTGAAGTTACATAATTCATAGTTAATCTTTTTCTTGACAACAATAAAATTTTGCAAAGTTTTACGTTGATGGTTTTTGGGATGGATTATAATCAGTAACGCTATATTGCTGCAAAAATTAATTATATTCTGAATGAAATGATTTTACAAACGTTCAAATGGGACTTACTTTTTACAACAATCTTACAACTAGCATTGCGCAAACATACCTTCAGTAGTCTTGAGTTTCTCAAAAAAATAATTCAATAATATTAGTTGCTCTTATGATAATAGTTAGCTGATGTCCCGGTACATCTGTTTATAATCACTTGTAAATCATAGCAGGTGGCTGGCAGGCACACCGCTCCCCAAAACCTCTCGCTTCAGACCTGCTACCGACTCGAATCACTTCTCGCTTACTACTGACTTCCTACGAACGCTAAAGTGCGGTCTCTCCCGCCAACAATGCTTTCTGGTGCAGAAAGTCCCTGCTACCATTACAAAATATATGAATGCGCTGTCTTTCCCGCTCTTTTCTTAAAATGTATCCTTACGCTGTCTCTCCCGCCCTTTTTAAAATTATATCAATTTGCGGTCTCTCCCGCCAGCAATACTTTGGTGCAAACATTCACTGCTACCACAATTATTTCCAAAATGATAAATATTAATTATTCCTACTTAATCCTATCAATAAAATATGATCTTCTTTCTTAAATTATGGTTTGACAATAGAGAATAGAAATATACACTTCTTACAACAGTAACGGAGGAAAATATTGCTACAAGAAAATTTCCCGTACTAAAAGAACTGTGTAAAGACTTGTTATAGCTTTCTTTGTCAAATTAACTTTCAGTGGCAATGCACATTATGGAAATTATCGTCGACTGAAGCTCTTCGTCTTAAGGAAATTTTTTACACTACGGGCCATTAAAATTGCTACACCACGAAGATGACGTGCTACAGACGCGAAATTCAACCGACAGGAAGAAGATTCTGTGATATGACACGAGGAAAGTTTCCAACCGATTTCTGATACACACACAGCAGTTGACCGGCGTTCCCTGGTGAAACGTTGTTGTGATGCCTCGTGTAAGGAGGAGAAATGCGTACCATCACGTTTCCGACTTTGATAAAGGTCGGATTGTAGCCCATCGCGATTGCGGTTTATCGTATCGCGACATTGCTGCTCGCGTATGTCGAGATCCAATGACTGTTAGCAGAATATGGAGTCGGTGGGTTCAGGATGGTAATACGGAACGCCGTGCTAGTTCCCAAACGCCTCGTTTCACTAGCAGTCGAGATGACAGGCATCTTATGCGCATGGCTGTAACGGAACGTGCAGCCACGTCTCGATCCATGAGTCGACAGATGGGGACGTTTGCAAGACGACAACCATCTGCACGAACAGTTCGACGATGTTTGCAGCAGCATGGATCATCAGCTCGGAAACCATGGCTGCGGTTACCCTTGACGCTGCATCACAGACAGGAGCGCCTGCGATGGTGTACTCGACGACGAACGTGGGTGCACAAATAACAAAACGTCATTTTTTCGGATGAATCCAGGTTCTGTTTACAGCATCATGATGGTCGCATCCGTGTTTGGCGACATCACGGTGAACGCACATTGGAAGCGTGTATTCGTCATCGCCATAATGGCGTATCACCCGGCGTGGTGGTGTGGGGTGCCATTGGTTACACGTCTCGGTCACCTCTTGTTCGCATTGACGGCACTGTGAACAGTGGACGTTACATTTCAGTTGTGTTACGACCCGTGGCTCTACCCTTCATTCGATCCCTACGAAACCCTACTTTTTAGCAGGATAATGCACGACCGCATATTGCAGGTCCTGTACGGGCCTTTCTGGATACAGAAAAAGTTAGGCTGCTGCCCTGGCCAGCACATTCTCCAGACCTCTCACCAACTGAAAACGTCTGGTCAATGGTGGCCGAACAACTGGCTCTTCACAATACGCCAGTCACTACTCTTGATGAACTGTGGTATCACGTTGAAGCTGTATCTGTACACGCCATCCAAGCTCTGTTTGACTCAATGCCCAGGCGTCTCAAGGCTGTTATTACGGCCAGCGTTGGTTGTTCTGGGTACTGATTTCTCAGGATCTATGCACCCAAATTACGTGACAATGTAATCACATGACAGTTCTAGTATAATATAATGAATACCCGTTTATCATCTGCATTTCTTCTTGGTGTAGCAATTTTAATCGCTAATAGTGTACATCACCGTACAGGTGGTTTCAAAAAGTGGATCCAGCCGTCGGGGACGTCTCTTCGTAAGCAAATCTCGGCTAACGAAGCGGTTGGCTGTCGATCGTCGGCGTTGTGTGTCCACGCTTTGAGACACGTGAAATGTGTGGGGCTCCCTGTCCTGGACGGTATGGGACACCGGAGAAGTGCGTGCAATTACCCGCCCCGGGAGCGCCCCTCGCAGCTGGCAGGTGTGACGACAGCGTGTAAGGCTGCCGGTCGTAATGCTAATTAGCCGCTCCTTGGGGGGGCGACTTGTAGGTCATCCGGCCGGCGCCGGGGCACGACCTCTCGCGACCCGTGAGAAGCGACACGACGCGACACTCCTCACCCTCCACCCGCTCCCACCCCACCCCACACCAGCCCAGCTGCGCAGCGGATCAGCGCCGCTCAATAGCTAATCACTTTAGGCGAGTCGCCTTGTAGGCCTTCCCTGCCGGCCGATGATCCGTAGCGGCTTCTGGCGACCAGCGAGTTCCCGTTTCGCGACCCGGTGCCTAACGCGCTGACCTCTCGAAACATTTGTGTTCTCATATACACACAGTCCCCATTCATTTACGTTCACAGACCAAAATGGCGGGCGCATTGGAGGAATTTTAACTGCGCTTTGCATATACGAGGACATTTCGAAAAGTAAAGATACAATGGCTCGCAGTCCTTAAATAGAACATTTATTTAGACAACGTCCGTTACATCTTATTAACTGGATTATTGGTTCTTTTTTGACATAATTACCCCCGTTATCCAAACATTTGTTAAGTTGGTGCACAAGGTTTTGTATCCCACAGTCATAGAAGGTTGCCGCCTGTTGTCGGAAACACATTTCAACCTCACCTTTGATCTCTTTATCGTCGTGGAATGATTTTCCACCAAGGTATGACTTCAGGTAATGAAAGACGTGGAAGTCGGTGGGCGCCAGATCTTGGCTGTATGGCGGATGGTCCAATACGTCTCATTTGAATTATTTGAGTAGTGCTTTGGTTACGAGCGCTGTGTGAGGCCGAGCGTTGTCATGAAGCAAGTGGACTCCACTTCGCAGCATTCCCCTGCGTTTGTTTTGAATTGCCCTTCGAAGACGTTTCAAAGTCTGGCAATATGCAGCAGCATTAATTGTCGTTCTAGGAGGCATAAATTCCAACAGAAGAATGCCTTGTCTGTCCCAAAAAACAGAAGCCATGATTTTCTTCGCTGAAATCGACGTTTCGCATTTCTTGGCTTTTGGTGAATTCGAATGGCGCCATTGTATTGATTGTTGCTTGGATTCAGGTGTATGGTGATAAACACACGTCTCGTCACCTGTCACAATGTGATCAAGGAACTCATCACCTGCTTCAGCATTGCGTGTGAGGAAGTCGAGTGCAAAACCTGTCCTTTCCTTTTTTTGTTCTTCCGTTAACAGTTTTGGAACCCAGCGCGCACACAATTTCCTGTACCCTAATTTTACAGTCACATATCATAAAGAGTTGTCATTGACACGTGCGGTATGATCTGATGCAATTCTTTCAATATGAGACGTCTATTCGCCCAAATTGCTTCCTCCGTTCTCCGAAGAAGGGCATCAGAGATCACAGATGGCTGACCTGTTCTTTGTTCCTCATGAACATCGGTCCTACCTTCAGCGAAATGACGACACCACTTCGTTACATTTCGTCGATTCATAATGTTCCCATAAACAGAAACCATTTCTTTGTGAATATCCGCTGGTCGCTGAACTTTTGCATGAAGAAAACGTATGACGGGGCGCACTTTTGCATTTGGCGGGATTCGGAATCGGTGCAGCCATTTTAAACACGACCTACTCCAACCAGAAGCAACGTTCAACTGCCGAACGACCGCGAAGGAGAAAGCTAACGGTTAAAGGTTAACACCAGCGTTGCCAACTTGCTCGCCAAAACTCTTCTGTTCCTCTGGCGTACGGTGTATCTTTACTTTCCGAAGTACCCTCGTACCTTGTTTTCATGTGCGTACCCACTGTAATGGGTGTAGGTGCAGATATTTTATATGAGGTATCGTAATAAGTACACACCAGTTTCTCGGTTGTTTTTTATCTCTGCATTGAATAGTCTTCACACAAACACGTCACAGACTTGATATTTTTTGCACGGTCGTCAAACCAACACTAAGTGGACTAGGCCTATCGGTATAGACTAACCATTGTGTGTCCATGCGTCCACACTTCGAAACCGGACCTGCTACTTAACCGAAAATAAGCATTTACTGATTGCTCTTGCCACACTTATTTAGATGTACAACCCAACCTAAAAACATATTATTTGTAATAACTATATTTATCGGTCTACAAATGACGTAAATACTGATGTAACGTTGTTCAGTATACCGTCCTCAGACACCGATAGAAATATCTGCATCAATACCACATACGCACACACGCACACATAAACGCACACATACACAAATACGCTCATATAGAAAAAGAAAGTAATTGCCAGCAAAAACCTCATCAAAACCAATGACAGAAATAGTAGGCCAAAACTGAACTTCCGCGGCGTTTTCTTGGCTTTGGCGCAAGTGGGTTTCCCTTGCATAGCTCTGATCCTATAACCCGTAATGTCACACATAATAACCTTTTTTCTACAGAGAGCGTTCTTCAGTATTGGCCTCTTGCTTCCGATGTTTCATTCATTGTGGATCTGTCACCTAGTGCAGGATTCCAGCCTACTGGAAAATAACAAAGGTGGTTTTTGTCTATAAGAACAGTAAAAGAACGGACCCGTAATATTAATATACTTAACGTAGATTCGCTTCCGAATTGTTCAGCACATTCTCAGTTCCAAATTTCGTTGCTACAGAAAACCAACTGTAAACAAATCAACACGGATTTAAAAAGTAGCCTGTTGCACGTAGCACGTTATAAATTCGAATCTAATACATTTACTTGAGGGAAAAATATCTATCAACAAATCAACATTAATTCAGGAAGTATCGCTCATTTGAAATTGATCTGTCCCTTTTCTCACACTGCCTGACACAGTCACGCCGATTGAATATTTTGTCCTGACGTTGCGAAATGGTATGAAATTAAACGAGTACGTAAAAGGCGAATAGTTAGCTTCAAGTTATTAGGAGAATTCTAGGAAAACGTAGCTCATTTGTAATGAAGTGTGCATATACAACACCTGTGCGACTCATCCTACAGCACTGTTAAACGAAGATATCGAACCTAGCAAGTCTTTTGAGGAAATGCTCCATGAACTCAAATGGAAATACCTTGCGGGAAGAAGACGTTGTTTTCAGAAATCACTGTTGAGAATGTTTAGAGAAAAGGCATTCGCGACGGACTACAGAACGATGCTCCTGCCACCAACATACGTCTCGCGCATGGCCTACGAAGACAAGATAAATCAGAGAGCGTACGCATACACGCAGGCAGTTGCTTTGCCCTCGCTCCATTTGCGAGTGGAACAGCAAAGGGAATGTGCAGCATTGGCGCAAGGTACCCTTCCACCTTTCGGAGTATGTACGACGAAGATTGTGTAGATGTAGGTAACTAGGCTTGCTAAGTATAAATGTAAATATAGGTTAGACATGATAGGAGGACCATAAAAAAATAGAACGAGAGTCATGCAGGGTACACAAATTAGATTAAGTAGCGGAATTAGAATAGGAAAGGAGGCACAAAGTAGCGTAACAGTTTCAGTGTATGAGCAGTTAACAACTGACAATTGTAGAAGAAAAAGACGTACAAAATACCTGGTCATAGTTACAAATAGCTTTTGAAAGAAAAGAAATGTAACATCGAATGTAAATTTATGTGTCAGAATGTCCTTACAGAAAGTATTTATCTGCAGTGTAAACAACAAAAACAACAACAAGAACAGTGAAAATGGTACGTGACGTATAGCATCTTCTACTGACTCACTTCGTGAAGAATGTTTACTATGTACTTTGAATGGGTGCATACGAATACACTCTCCTACAAAAGAACCTGAGTTAAAAGGCAATTATTTACATTCCACATATCCACCTCAGAGTTGATTGATATCTTAGCCGGCCGGAGTGGCCGTGTGGTTCTAGGCGCTGCAGTCTGGAAACGAGCGACCGCTACGGTCACAGGTTCGAATCCTGCCTCGGGCATGGGTGTGTGTGATGTCCTTAGGTTAGTTAGGTTTAATTAGTTCTAAGTTCTAGGTGACTGATGACCTTAGAAGTTAAGTCGCATAGTGCTCAGAGCCACTTGAGATGATATCATACGTTCAAACATTTATTGCCTGTTTTTACTATTCTTGTATAGTTAGTAACTTCACAACTTCCATCAGTTGTTAAAGGAATCACTTTCAGCGAAACGTAATACTATAAATAATTGGAATAAATTAAAATTGATGCAGGTACTCTGAGATTAAAAGTAGCGACTTTTTGAAAGGTGGAGGGCAGAAAAGCAACTGAACAGCTGAAAACAGCAACAGTAATGCGAGAATAACATGCAAGCTGTCAGCAACAAGAAACACCGAACAGGGTGGTGCAGTGGTTAGCATACTGGACTTGCCTTCCGGAAGACGACGTATAACACTAGCGTGCTATATACGTCACTCTTCCCTAACAACCGAACATGCTATTCCAGTCTTGGGAAAGCCACGTGTAAGGCTAACTTGCCGTGAAACAAGCTAATGTTACGCTGTGAGAGGATTTTGAATTTTGACCGCGTGTGTGTCTAATGGGTAAAGGTTTTGAGCTACAATTTAGAATATGGTTAAATTAACAGAAAAACTAAACAGACTTCTTGGGAGTTAATGAAAGTGATAAAATTCATATCAGAATGGGAAAAAATGAACGGTCGCCAGTACAAGTGCGCACATTAATTTGGAAATATATGTTTCAGAAAATTGGCTAATGGTTATTAAAGTTACTTTCGTTAATATTTCCGTTTTGAATAGCACACATGATACAAACTGACACAGGATACTCTGAGCTGTGTGTAGCAGCAGTTACTAATAATGCAAACACCAGTAACCATAGAAAGAATTTTCACCAAGCTTATACACTCAAGGTCACTACTTAAACCAAGACTGTAATGTTAGTGCATGAAGTACAGAACTAAACTTGGACATGAGGGGCTTCTATCTACCGTAACTGACATGTAAAAACACAAATCAAGACAAATAATATCATAATTACACTGTTTATACTCATCTCTTTCGTTAATATTTCCGTTTTGAATATATATATATATATATATATATATATATATATATATATATATATATATATATATAAAGATTTCCTTAGCAGCAGTAATAGTCCAATTATCTTCCTAATAAGTGAAGAATATGATGGGTATCCAAAACTAGTATAATGTCACTAGTCAAGCTCTATGATTATTTCGGTAAAAAGACTAATTCAAAGAAAGAGCAATTGATAGCAATCGGTCGAATATGTGGTTTGTAAGTCACTTCTTTCGGTACGACGCTACAGATTGCGGGTCGATACCACACATTCGCAGTTACGTAGCAAATGGCTCGACTGCAGACATACGTTTACTGGAAACATTTTACTTTATTTATCGTGCATTTTAGCGTGTCAGTTTCCGCTACTAATGACACTCCGATTAACGGCGCTACTGTGATGAATCTTTCCTATAGGATATGGCCGACACGAAATTGCATGTCGTACCTTCCTCAGCTTTTTGAGCAGGCAAATTGAGTTTCTCCATAAATCATTTCAACTCCGGGTCTCACGACAGAAGCGCTCAGCGAGGCGTGCCGCTAGTCCTAGGTAGCAGGTAGCGAGCGGAGGTCGCCTTCAACACTGGAGAGCGGCAGGCGAGGCGCCGCCTACTCTTGGAATCGCGAATAGCGGCGTGTCGACCGCGCGTTAAACACTAATTAGTGGCGCGGTATGCGCACACTCGAGCCGCGTAATTAACCCCCTGGGCCTTGGCAAGGCGGCCACCAATATCCGCCAATCACGTGCCGCCGCCCGCGAGTAAACACGGCGGTGAGGCGCCGCGCCGTCCAGTGGCGTGCTGTGAGTCCCGTCACCGCGCGGCCTCCTACCTTGACCTCGCTCTGGCTTCACGGGTAATTACGGGGCAGACGTAGAGGACGAAAACATCCGGAGTTCTGCATCTACACGACTACTCCGCATTTCACACTTACGCTTTTAGCATAAGGTTCACTGAACGACTTTCAGACTACTCTATCCTTCGACACTCGGACAACACGGGGAAAAACGAACTAATGAATCTTTGCGTCAGAACTCTAATTTTTGTCATTTTATTACGATTGCCATTTCTCCATTTGGAGATCGGAGTGAAGTACGTACTTTCGGCATTCGAGGGAAAAAGCTGATGATTGAAATTTCGCTTAAATGTCTCGCCACAACGAAGCAAGACTTTCTTTTAATGATTGCCACCTCAATTGGCTTATCGCATCCCTGACACTCTCTCCCCCATATCTCGTTATAACAGTAAACGAAGTGTCCTTCTTTGAACTTTTTCGATGTTCTCCGTCAGACCTACCTGATAAGGATCTCATGCCACCCAACAGTAGTCCAGAAGAGGACGGACAATCGTAGTGCAGGCTCTCTCTTTAGGGGGGTAGGACGTCAAACGGGCCGACTTGGTGGAGGAGAGGCACCACAGGACATTTTAATTTCCACTGTCTATACTTTTACAAATAAATTCATACAACCTTAACAGCATGACCAGGAAGGATTCAGGATTCATACTCATAGCAGCGAAAGCTCAAAAACGTAACAAAACACTTTTTTTTACACGTGAAATATCATTTTTTCTCACTTACTACTGGCTGCTTTTTTTTCTATAGGTACACTTTTCTTCCTAAGTAAGAGAGATTCTACGATGACTTTTGCACTGCATACAAACCATAGTTACAGGTGTACGAAACTCGAGAAGTTATTTAATTTATGAAAAAATGAATGAACTGTTACATTGTAAACTTCATGTTCAGAAAAAATTCAAGTTTTATAGTTAATTATCTCAATTTTTTCCACAGTGTTTTAATAGATTTGGAAAATTCTAGAGTTTCATACACCTGTAACTACTGTTTGTATGATATGAAAAATTCATCGAAGAATCTCTCTTACTTTGGAAGACAAGTATACCTATAGCAACAAATGCAGCCAGTAATAAATGAAAATATGATGAAATTTCACATGTAAAAAAAACGTATTTTGCTACGTTTTTGAACTTCCACTGCGATGAGTGTGAGTCCTCAATCCTTCCTGGTCATGGTGACAAAGTTTTTTGAATCTATTTGTAAAAGTATAGAGAGTAGAAATTAAAATGTCCTGTGGTGACTCTCCTGCTCCAGGTCGGCCCGTTTGACGTCCTACCCCCCTTAAATAGATCCGTTCATTTCAGTTTTAAATGTTCATAATTAGATTTCAATCGCAAAATATTTAGTAGAAACGCCAAACTTGAAATTATCGACATTCTGGCTTTAGCAGATGAGTGGAGCAGACGTGCGGGATGTTTCTGCTTGGAGCGCTAGCACGCACGTGTTCTTTACTTCTTCTGCCCGACACTAACGCGAAACTGTAGTGCAACAAGATCGTGGTGAATCAATACAGAAAATCGACTTTGAAAGTCGCTTTTCGAAACGACTTTGTTAGACCAATAGCAATCGATGTCGTGCGCATTTTATAGCTCCACATCCCCCGTGCCGACATCTTCGACATCCACTTTCCGCTAGTAAACGATACGGCCTATGTGAAAATTACAAATGACCCTACATCCGACAAGGTTGTGGAGAGACGAAGCAAAAACTTTGCTTCTCCCACGCAGACGGAGATGTTGGAAACGTCGCTGTCGACCATGCAAGACTGGGACTGCAGATTATACACACATTCGAATTATATCCCTTGTATACCTAGTGGCAAATGGTGTATTGGCGCTCCACCCCTACGGCACGGTCAAGAACACGTGGTAGAAAAGTGGACCCAACTTAAGACTTGTCCGATCCTCAGTGGAGTAAGACAGGTATGCATTGAACTCGGTCGACACATACCATCATAACTCCAGATTAGAGGCTACCGGGCCGTAGCTATACGTGATGACCGGTCTAAAATGCAGCAGAGAAGGTCACCTGCGTTCCGAGTGCCAGTGATCACACAACTTTAATCACAGAACATGATACATTCACCGACTCCGGAGGGCCCCCTCCAGTAAGTTACACAGCGGCGCTCGCGACATCGCAGACACTACAGACCGACGTGGTTGCACTGGAACAGCCCTTCGTGGATCAGCGCACAGAGGATCAGTCAGCCTGGCCAGTGGCAGAACTGTGTACATTATCGATACCATCGAACAGTACAAGTACCGACAACAGCAAGACAGCAGTCGATTCACTTATCATACCAACCAACGCCTTTGTGCTGGCGAGGCATGAGTCAAAGCCATTGTCCGATACGGAAGACCATGTACGAAAAGAGCACCGAAACTGCGAAACCGTAGCCACAGGACCGTGTTAGAATACAGAAGCTCCCACTCGCTGGAGGAAGAACTGGTCCTGCAGGATGCTAAACATGAGGCTGACACAATTACCCGTGCAGAATGGATATCAGGGTGGGTTGCATCCATCTGCAAGTCCTGCGGACAGCAGGAAGGTTCCAGTGCAGGCTGCGAAGCCACTTGGCACTTCCTATGAACCACTACGACCATATGAAACATGGGCAGACTTTCGTGCCCAGGTCGTGGTTAATGGACATCGATACTAGGCAGGGCCCAGATCTGAGGCTCCCCTTGCGTGCCACCAAACCATCCGGTTTGACCAACGCCAGTAGCGCAGCGGTTGGCAGAGAGCAACATCACTTGGGAAGTCCACTTCTTTCCACCATCACTATGGATAACCTTATTCAACCGTAGCAACACAAGACTTACCACTTGCCCACGATGGATGTCAACATGATTAGCTCCCCTGCCAAGCTCCAACTTCAGAGAAACAATACGAGTCACAGGAGTCGACCACTCATTCCTGCAAAAAGTGCGAACGAATGCCTTCTGGTACTTTTACGTTACGCAGTGTACGTGATGCCTGGTGGTCCTGCATATACAAGCGTGACGATTTTAGCGCACGATGGTATGAAAGCCACCAACATCATGTATCTCCCCTCCACATGAGGATAAGCAGTCACCCGATTCATTAATTCTTATGCACTGCCAGTCACCACCAAACACAGTGACTGGGCCAGGTTCTACTCCACGGACAATGCCCCCCTTTTCTGGGCTGGTATGAACGCAGCATCTTTGCTGCAGATTTTGAATGCGTCCTTCTTCCAGAAGAATAAATTCTGCACTGCTTGCCCTGCCTGGAAGTGTGCGTTGTGATTTACGATCTTCACTTGAGCGACATGTGGGAAAATGTACACGGCAGCAGCTCTGAACACATGCATCTTACCAGTTATTCAGCGAGCTAACTGGATTGTATGCAAGGTGTTTCCGTAAAAGCGTTAAAAAATTTAACAGGACGTAGAGGTTGCTCCACTGAAAAAATTGAGATAGGGAACCTGTGGCCGGAAAACCTAGCTTAATAATATAATAATAATAAAATCACATTACTGTGTACTTTTTTATTTACATTAGTTACAGTTAACTGCAAATATCATTGACACATTGAACGTATCATTTGTAATTTATCTTACACAGAATATGCTGAAACCGACTGCCATCAACCTCAATGCAAGCATGACATCGGCGGCCACCCTGACAAATATCCCTGGTGTGTTTCGAATCACATGTTAGGCAGCTACAGTTCTGACAATTACTTCCAATTTCGCATCCGCTGGGGGTCTTCAACGCAAGTCACTTTGAATATCCCCGTAGGAAATAATCAAGGGAATTCAGGTCAGGTTACCACTCAGGTATAGGACCACCCCTTCCAATTCAATGGCCAGGAAATACAGCATTGAGAGAGTGGCGGACATCCATACTGAGGTGAGGCGGTGCACTGTCATTTTGTTTCCACATCCTCTCAAGAACAGTCAAGGCTATGTTCTCCAACAACCTATTGAATCATGACTTTCTAGTAATCAGGCTCGTCCTCCATGTTTCCGTGCATTCAATAAAGAATGTACATGTAAATAAACAACACATTACGTGCAAACGTGTATGAATGTTAGTTGTAAATAAGCTGGAAAACAGTAATGTTAGACAAAGAGGTAGACAAATTTACTTTCATATCTCCTTAAGGTGGCTTCTTGGCTTCTCCGACCTCTGGTTCCCTATCTCAAGTTGTTCAGTGGAGGATTGTCTACGTCCTGTTAAATTTTTGCACGCTGTTATGGAAACAACCTATATATGGTGCGACAGCTGGCAGCTTTCCCTAAACGTAGATAAATGTAATATAATGCGCATACATAGGGGCAGAAATCCATTCCAGTACGATTATGCCATAGGTGGTAAATCATTGGAAGCGGTAACGACCGTAAAATACTTAGGAGTTGCTATCCGGAGCGATCTGAAGTGGAATGATCACATAAAACAAATAGTGGGAAAAGCAGGCGCCAGGTTGAGATTCATAGGAAGAATTCTAAGAAAATGTGACTCATCGACGAAAGAAGTAGCTTACAAAACGCTTGTTCGTCCGATTCTTGAGTATTGCTCATCAGTATGGGACCCTTACCAGGTTGGATTAATAGAAGAGATAGACATGATCCAGCGAAAAGCAGCGCGATTCGTCATGGGGACATTTAGTCAGCGCGAGAGCGTTACGGAGATGCTGAACAAGCTCCAGTGGCGGACACTTCAAGAAAGGCGTTACGCAATACGGAGAGGTTTATTATCGAAATTACGAGAGAGCACATTCCGGGAAGAGATGGGCAACATATTACTACCGCCCACATATATCTCGCGTAATGATCACAACGAAAAGATCCGGGAAATTAGAGCAAATACGGAGACTTACAAGCAGTCGTTCTTCATACGCACAATTCGTGAATGGAACAGGGAAGGGGGGATCAGATAGTGGTACAATAAGTACCCTCCGCCACACACCGTAAGGTGGCTCGCGGAGTATAGATGTAGATGTAGATGTATATGCGTCATGAGGTATTACACAGGGAATTGTGGCCGCCAAACGTTGGTCTCTGTTTTTTTCTGATCACACTTGCTGTACCGTCACGATGCATCTCCACCCCCTCCCCCCTCCACCCCTCCCCCCCTCCACCCCTCCCCCCCCCCTGCCAGTCTGGTACAGTAACAGCTTTCAGCTCACCTCCAGGACCCAGACTGTCGTCAGCAAGGAGCCAGAACGTGGGCTGGCTGTGAGTGAAGTCACCCCCAATACTCGTCAACTTGGCATGGTGGCTCCTCTCCGCCAGTTCAGCAATCTGCAAGACATTTCTGCACTCATGCACTGGCAGACAGGGTACTTTTAATGTGCACTTCTCAGGGACCTCGACACTCTACCCCTATTGGCAGGCAGGTAACGAGAACGACAGCAAATCAAGGCTTACGTACTACTGTTAACAAGGCGACAATTAGGCGTAGTCCACTAGCGACGACATGTCCGAACAGCTGCAGAGCTACATTCCATGCACCCATTGTGGCGGATATGCATTGACATCGCCTACAGTTAATCACACATCTGATGATGCGAAATTGTAGCTTCTATACGATCCAAGCAACCATAGTGAAAGCTGTGGAGGATCGTTTTCGACATTTTTGACAGGAAAGAACCATAGGTGACGAGGAGACTATGGAAGCGTTCCTGCAGGTGACACTCACTATCGACACAGCAGCAGCGATGGCATTAATGGAGAAAGTCTCAACTGATGGGGTGGGGGAGACTTTGGACAAGGTTGTGGTTACAAAGTCTCCAGGCACCGATGGATTACCAGTCAAGTTTTACGGGACCTTCTGTGACTTGCCCTGCTTGGTTGCAACGTTGTGAGAATTCATGTCCCTGGACTGCGCCATGCCTTATACTTCAGTTGAAGGTCTTTTTATACCAGTACACATACCCTTGGGAGAGCAATTCGTCCATAACTATTGGCCACTTACAGTGTTGAATGCTTACTAGGAGGTATTCGTCAGGCTTCTAGCAGTCCATATCAAGACAACATTGCCAATGATCCTCGCCCCAGAATAGATGTAGCGGGAAGAGGTAGAAGGCACCATATTAAGACTCGTCCAAGCTTTCCAAGTGATTTATTGCTTCCAACTACAGTGCTGTGTTCCCCTTGGTCTGCGTCGACCGGTCCCACAATGCTGAGGACACCACTCTGCCGTCTGCGAAATGGCTTGGCGTGGAATGGCTGCCTCTGTGACCTGTGCAACACGCCGCTGCGTGTTGGCCTTCTAAGGACGCTGAGTTACATCGACGTCAGGATGTGCCAGCAGTCGACTCACCGGCCCTCGCCTCTGTCGCCTCAGCGCCGCCTGCTGCAGGGCGACCCACGGCGTGCTTCCTCACTGGCGTGGCTAAGAATGTGGCGACAACAAGCGCCCACAATCCAGCATCAGAATCTGCGGCCCTCGCCTCGGGATGCCTC
Organism: Schistocerca serialis cubense; assembly: GCF_023864345.2. Lineage (NCBI taxonomy): Eukaryota > Metazoa > Arthropoda > Insecta > Orthoptera > Acrididae > Schistocerca > Schistocerca serialis. The sequence continues at coordinate 399,730,900 of NC_064645.1, forward strand.
CAGCGTGTGTTGGAAGCCAACAAGACTGCCCACAGTAGCGAGCTGTGGCGTGGCCCACCACTGGCTGGCTGCGGACCCCGCATTGGCCTCAGGCAGTCGAACCATGGTCTCGCCATAGACTGGAACGCTGGTGTCCCATCTGCTGCTGCATGTAGCTGGTGGTGTGACACGCCCAGCCATCTAAAACAGTTGTCACTCTTGAATGCTTTGTTAGTGAACTGGCACCTATTTATACGTGGCTTTGCACATCTGTTTTGATAAAAGTGCTGCTCCGTGTCAAGTACTCATAACACTTTGGTTGGCCAGTGAGCCCCTTCTGCCTGTGACTTGTGCCACACAAACTACTGTGTGTACTTTATATGGTGGTTCTACGCCCTTGTGGCCCCTACTTTACTTTGCAAGTGCTGGTGAACATAACTCACTGTAAACAGGCCTGCGTCTGGCTGTAACTTGTGAACTCAGAAATATTGCACCAAATCTGACTTTGCCTATCCCAAATGGTAGTGCCACTACAATGCCCGACTGCAGGGACTTTACCAGCGATGACTTCGGCGTGCCGCCTGAGAGGGGCGATTGTGTCCATCAACTTTGATCAGGATTTCGCTAGCGTGCATCATAACTTCCTCCAATAGACGACAGACCATATGGCATTATCCCTGGGCCTCACTGACACACTGTGGTGTCACTTGGCAGCAGCCATCTGTCAGGTCCTGGTCAATGGATGGGCAGTGGTTTCAATACCCATTAAGAGTTGCCTCATTTTACTTTTCCTTTATCCAATTTCTCCTAAACCACTCCTCATGAGTCTCAAGCTCAAGCTAGAAATAACCCTCAGATCATCAAATGGGCAAATGGGCAAATGGCGATGACTTGCTACTGCTGGTTTGATCCACGATAGAAACTGGATCAAGTGATACAGACAGACCACAGGCAGTCTTATGGGTAACAGCCTTGTGAACATCAAGAAGTTAGTGGCTTCGTATATTGGGCGTGGTCTCTGGCTGGCCACTTTTGCCCACCTCCCATCAGTTACTGAACTGATATACAGTACATGGAAGTCATGTTTACGAAGGATGTGCTTGGAATGACAGTGGCAGACTATCAACGATTACTACGACTGTATGAATGATGATGCATCAGTACCTGCCCCAGGGCTTGAACCAGCAAAAAAGTGTGGAATACGTGAACCTCTACAGAGTGTCAAAACTCAATCACGTAGCACAAGCCTTCACCCTACCGGCGGTGATAGGTCACAGGCGGTCTTTGATTGTTTCCTAACCACAGAACACGTTTTTAACTATGTTACGACACTGCTCACACTGCTCACTCCCCTTTGCGAAGGAGGGTTTGGACTGGTTAACATCTGGGCATGGGAAGCTGCCCTGTATGTGAGCAGCACGTTGAAATAGTGGACCAGTAAATAAGCCTCCCTCATGGGTCGCCTGCTGGAGTCTCTCACGCCAGTCTCTCACTTGCTGCTGGTGTCGGTGCTGCACATCGTGACACAGCTCTCACATGTATTGACATTCATTCTTGAAACTGCTGTGTGATCTCGGAACTTCTACAAAGTGCCCACCGAAGGCAAAATATTTTTACACCACCCTTCTGCAGTCGGTTCCATGTAACTTTGTAGAAACCAAGTACTGAAGCGACTGTTGGGCATGAGAAGGCCGACATGGGCGGCCGAGCAGTTCTAGGCGCTTCAGTCTAGAACCGCGCGACCGCTACAGTCGCAGGTTCGAATCCTGCCTCGGGCATGGATGTGTGTGATGTTCTTACGTTAGTTAGGTTTAAGTAGTTCTAAGTTCTAGGGGACTGATGACCTCAGATGTTAAGTCCCATAGTGTTCAGAGCCATTTGAACCATTTTTGACATGAGCACGGAAAAAGATACACCCCACTTTCTGACTACCACCGTGCGCTCAACGTGGTATCAAGTCACCAACATACAACATACAATGTGCCACAAGACAACATCCCCTTCCTATCGGATTAACTGACTGTCCCCTCTGCCCAATAAACATCGCTTCACGTGCTTGTCGTCCTCTGGTGCTGGCTGTTGACACAGAAGAGCTTAGTTTGTTACCTCCGCGTCACGCCTAACATGACTGAACCTCAGATCCTCCGCTGTCTGGATGACTGTTTCTTTCGTCCCTCAAATTTTTTGATTCCCGTAGGAGTTCGACGTTGTTTGTGCATTCGCACTGAAACTTCATCAAATAGCCGTAGCGCTCATGGAATTATAGATATGAATAGTCTGTTCTGTCGGACATGTCATTCATCTGCTTCTATAAAATCTGTGCCAATGGGTCATATGTAATCAATGTGGTAAGGTTGGATCGACTTGAGAGGATGGCAGCTAGCAGCTATCGTGTTGGAACATACCAATGACATCAACGTGAACGAAGCTGCACGATTTGTTGTTTTATGAACCTGGGTTTCCAATGTGTCTCAATCAACTAATACGGCCTTAACGCAGTGGTCGCAGAAAGGTTCTCACCCATAGGGAGCGGAGATGAGTGTCACGCCTTGTCCGTGACACTGTGCTCTGTGAAGAAATTGGGCGGAATGGATATTTTGAGTGGGGTACGGCGCAGAAGGCTATAGCTCACAGTGGCACGTAACACTGTCTTCATTGGTTCATTGGGCCAGTGCAGTACAGAAACAGGACGTAGCTACTTGAATGCGTGCAGTCTGATCCGACGAGTAGCTGTTATGCCTGTCATCAAATGATGTGAGGTGTCGAATGACTGACGGCCCAGTGAAGTGTCACTGGGCCGTCAGTCATTCGACACCTCACATCATTGCGTTCAATGTGTGAATGGTGTAGTTCAGGCCGGATGTGGTTCCATGATGTTTTGGTGGTGTCTTTCGTACCATGCCTTGGGCATACTCATTCAGATAACCGTTAAAATGAGCAAGGATGTTTATTTCAAGGTTATGGGTGACTAGGTGTTGCCTTTTTTTCTACGTCTTTATGATGAGAGTGTTCAGGACACTCCAGTGTTCCAAGATGACAACTGGATTGCAAGCACTGCGCGCATAGCTTCTTGCTTTAACAAAAATAATCCTAATTTCATTCAAGATGGTGGGGTCGTTGTGCAAACCACTGACGATGCCCTCGGTATTCGTGTAATGAAGCATGCGAACGCAATCAGCTTTGGTTTGCAATGATACCTTCACTAAATGTTCTATACATTCGAATGCTGGAATCTGGAAAGTCATTCAGCAGGACAGTTACAATAGACCCGTTCGCTCCCACATATGTGTGTCAGATATTTGTATTTTTATAATTATTATTGGTGAGACTGGTTAAACACTGTCCCTTATCTCTCTATACTAATCATACTCAGTGCCTTTCACAGTATTAATTTCTTAACTTCTTATGTTCCACTACATTTAAATATACACCTTAGACGATTTATTTCTCGTATTCTTTTTTTAAATTATGGTGTACTCAGCTGAATATGTATAGTTTAACATACGTTTACGGCAATAACATCCAAAAAAACTGTAGTTTAAATATATATACTCATTTCTAATGAATGATTTCTTGTTTTTCTTCGCTCCTGTGTTCTTCTGAACGTCGCCTTCGTTTCCGCTAACCTGGTGAAGACGAGAAGAAGTAGTACCCATCCTTGTCAGACACCTGCAAAATCCCTGTTTTCAGCATAATATTTTTTCTTCATTTTAAACTATAATTAGGGCATTAATGCATATATTGTCAATATTCCGGACAATTTGCTGGGCTACGTGACTTGCTGTTATTGTGTGGAGCTTGGTGCGCTTTAATCTGTCAAAATTCTGTCGTGTGTTTAAATTTTAATAGCACACTCTATTTAAATGTTTATATTGTCACTGAAGCTTTTTATGAAGTAATATGCCGTTAACGACATCTTCCAATGACACATTTGCTGGGGTTCAAAACATAGTTATAGATTTTTCAAGAGTAATGTCAGCATATTACAAACTTTCTTCTTGTATGAAGTTCAAATAAATGCTCAAGGTTCACAGTGGACGTAAGTAACATTTCCGCCACACGAAAAACGCTTGGGAAAGCGTCTCTTTCTATCATAACATTAGCACGATAGCAAACTACATCGTAATTTTGTGAATTTAATATCGTCTATGGGCACAGAACTCCATTTTTGCAACTGTGGTATCAAAAACACGGGCGATCCCTTAACGCCATAAACTTGCTGGTAGAAGTGTAGACCCAACCGAGTTCTGCTTATGAAATAGCTCCCGCTCTTTAAGGACTGCCAACGTATGTCGGACTTTATTAACTGGCGGGGCGATACGCTTCTGCGCCCGAGGGCCAAACTCCATTTAAAACTACGATAACTTAAATTCAAGTTTGAAATGCATTCCGTTAGAGTTGTTTCGCTTTCAACCGTTATTACTTCCCAAGTTTTCTCATTTATTACACATACAGATGCGCGATATAGCCCAGCGCTGCAGACTCTGTGTATTTCTGATGTAAATTTTCTTCAGCGCTGATTCAGTACTGTGGTCTGCTTGATGGAATGGTGCTAGTCAGCTCTCCTGTTTCAGAGGAAGGTTCAGTTCGCTGTTTGCAGAATATTACCCTCGCGTAAACTGCAAAATGGAATAGTTTCTTCATCCATGTGTAACAACACTGCCTTCCTCTTCATCAGCTTTGGTCACGTGCCACAACTTTTACTTCTTATCAGCGTCGCTGGTCTACACATTTTTTCCGTAGTGGTACCCACGGCCCTCTTCTGGATAAATATGGAATGTTATCAATTCCTTGTGATGTATTTATCTATTTTATTCGGATGTCTTGAACACTTCAGACAGACTCTGTGCTTCTCGTTCTGTGTTTACACTGTATTGTGATATTTTACTCTTCTGCTCCTATTCACACCATTTCCTTCTAAATTCCAATTTAATGGCTTCCTTACTCCCCCGCGATCTCTCTCTATTTCTCACTGTTTATAGGCTACACTGAAGAGCCAAAGAAACTGGTACACCTGCCTAATATCGTGTATAGCCCCCGCGAGCGCGCAGAAGTGCCGCAACACGACGTGGCATGGACTCCACTAATGTCTGAAGTTGTTCTGGAGGGAACTGACACCATGAACCCTGCTTGGCTTTCCATAATCCGTAAGGATACGACAGGGTGCAAATCTCTTCTAAACAGCGCATTCCAAGGCATTCCAGATATGCTCAATAATGTACATGTCTGGGGAGTTTTGCGACCAGCGTAAGTATTTAAACTCAAAAGAGTGTTCCTGGAGCCACTCTGTAGCAATTGTGGACATGTGGGATGTCGCATAGTCCTGCTGGAATTGGCCAAGTCCGTAGAAATGGACAATGGAGATGAATGGATGCAGGTGATCACAAAGGATGCTTACTTGCCTGTTACCTGT